>NC_142806.1:15335073-15456993 GCF_049724085.1 Artemia sp. Qi Xiang Cuo
AAATGCCTGCAAAATGTCTTGTTGTTGATGATGTCTCGTCAGGGTGGGGGGGGGAGTCATTTAATGTCATTGGGGGGTGAGCTACAGCTAAAAGTTAGGGTGGAGAGATTAAGGAATTTGTCCCTTGGAAGAGGTGAAAATATAACAGGTACTAAAACGAATGGATATTTTCCTTAAAGGCTCTTAATAGGTCTTAAATTTACATCTAATATCAACCTTATTCCTCCGGCCTTGCATGCTAGAGGTGGGGGGAGGGGCGGATTGTCGCGATAGTGTGAAATCTAATATCCCACGGAAAGAAACGATACATTTTCGTTCGTTATTAATATCTTGAGAGCAAATGTCTCCTGGAGTGTAATATGGAGAGTAACGCATCATTCTAACAAACACCAAAAAATGGTGAATCTTAGCTGTCCTGCCATAGGTTAATTTTAGAATTTGGCTCTAGATACATAATACTGGAAATAGTTTCATGGAAGACTTGCTTGGGGTGCTGTAACATTGGAAAGGAATGGTCTTTCGAGTCCTGGTGGGGTCAAAAAGTATAGAAAAAGAAAAAAAGAAAAAATATGAAAGGTGTTTCGAACGAAAAAATGTCACGCCGAAAAAGAAAATGTCTCGAGGCTTTTGGGCGAAAAAAAGTACAACGTGACAGTGTTGCACAATTATTACGTAACCTTACATATAGTGTGTGCTGTTGATGAAAAAAAAAACACTTTGGGGGTTTCGGGCAAAGAAAAGTATTACGTAACAGTGATGCACGATAATTACCTAAGGTGTGAGCTGTCATTACGCTACAAGCGGGGATTCCCCACGGGACCTGTCGGAGGATTAAATAACATTGCATCATTCATACTAGACCTGTCCGTTTGAAAGGGGGTAAGTTGTATGACGTCATTGGAGTCCAGAGGGGTGTGTCATGGAGTCTTGCCAAGTATGTTCCCTTTAATAGAACAGGTAACTGCGTTGTGTTGGTGCGAGGGGTTAAGAGCACTCCCTGTTAATTGAACTTGTCTATTAATCTGACCAAATTCCAATTAATTGAAAAACCTAGAAATAGAGCATAAACTTCGAATCTCTCAAGAGTGGGACTCTTGCCATAGTGTGAATTTTGCCATGGTGGGAATCTCGCCAGGGGCTTTCATGGGAATTTTACCAGGGCTCTCATAGTAGTCTTACCAGGGCATGTCAAGATTGCCTGGACGAGGCGAATCTTACCTGGACATATCAAATCTTGCCTGGGTGGGAATCTCACCAGCTAGAAACACGTGCGAGGGGCTAAGAGCTCGCCCTTGTTAATTTCCCTATTATCCCGACCACACTCCGATTAATTATATAAAGTAAAACTGGAAATATTACCAGGGGTGGGAATTTGCATAGAAACAGGGACGCAGTGACGTCGGAGGGCATGCGCTTGAATCCGATGGGAATAGGGAGGGCATGTCCTTAAAATCCGGGGAGGGCATGTCCTTGAAAGTAGTTAGGCCCCACTACTAAGGTCTTGATTAGCATTGATAAGTATTATAAGGAAATACTTAAATGACTAGGAAGGCCATTAAGAAACTTAGCGTCGGTGCTAGAATAACAATAACCATTTCAAAAACATAGGCGTCGCTAAGTTTTTCAGCCCCAGCATCAATATCAGTTTTTGCCCCCTCCCTCTTCCTAACAACTTTTATGGAATATCTTTTATAATTATTAATTTAAAAAAATTCCACAAAACGAGTTTTTCAAAGAACGGTAAAAAGCTCTATTAAGCCAAGAATTAGCAAAATAAAGTCAAATAATCTTCCAAGCGTAAAACTACTACAAATGACTATAAATAAATATATGAAATTCAAAACGAGCAGAAATTACAATAGATAGCCGAGTCAAACTCAAAACGAGCAAAAATTAAGATCAGTAGGGCTGATAACCCCTATGCCTTCTCAAGATCAGAACATAATTTGCGCTTTAATAATAATAATAATAATAAAAAGACCATGGATTGTCGGTTTAATTGGCATATACTGATATTTATTCCTTACAGTTCCTATAATTTTTTATTTATGAAAGTAAGAAAAGGGAAAACATTTCAAACGTATTTTGTTTTCAGTAAAGCGCAAATTGTGTTCTGATCATGAGAAGGGATGAGAAGGTGGTGGTGGTAGGTAGTAGTTGTTTGGTTGTATTATTGAAAGCATGCAAATATTGTCGTTTTGATCATCTCCCTTATCATTTCCTGAACGTTGGGGTATCACCCCTGTTTCTTTTCTTTTTCAGATAAATGACCTGTTTTCGTTTCCGTAATTGCATTTGCTTAGATTTGCCTATAGTATAATACTCAATGACAAGTTAAAGTTTCGTTGCTAAGCTATCGTGGTTTTGCAATAAGCAAGCTTTCAAGCTAAATTCTATTTTTGTCTTCTTGATCTGGGCCATTGAAAGGTAAAATTATTCAAAAGAAGCCAGGGATTTGAACTTTAATTTAGAGAATTGGTCCGGGCCAATCTAAGGTTCACCCTTAGATTGGCCTAAGGTGGTGTTTTTTTTTCAGTCAAAAACACCACCAGAAGTGGTATTTTTGTTTTTAGTCTACATTGAGACTCCGTTTAGGAAGTCTGTTCTTCAGAGTTGATATACATTTGTTTTGTCAATTGACCTTTGGAAAAATACAAGTAATCTATTTTCTACAGCCGTGTGAGATTATTTTTCCAGGAACCCAGGCAGGGTAGGAAAAGCAAGGATGCCCGCAGAAAATGTTCCAGGGGGGCTGATACAAGAATAGCGGAGATTGGAGGAAAAATAAATTCGTTACTTTAGAAATAAATTTGGGCTATAGATTTGCACATTAGGGGGGGGGGGGTAAAGTATAGCGGGAAAGAATATATGGGAAATGTTATTATTATTGTTTATTTATTATCCATAAAAAAAAGAAGGTACAAAAGACGGAGTATCACTAAAAAAGAAAAAACAAACACTCAATTATTCACTGCACAGCAGGTACGTAACATATATTACTTTTTAAACTCCCAAGTATTGAACAAACATAAGCAATATGAGCATCGTTGCATCAAGCCGCAATTGGTACAAAATTAAACCAAATAATCATCAGTGAATTAAAAATAAAGAGTAGATAATAGAAAGATAAAGAAAAAATAATAAAGAATAAGAAAGATAATAAATAAAGATAAAGAAAGATAAAGAGTAGATAAAGAAAAAATAAAGAGTAGATAATCGTATCAACTAGTCTAAATATGACAAGAAACGGTAAAACAATTAAACGCCTTTTGGTCCGCTTGTCTTGAATTCGTATCACTCTCAACAAATGGTTCATTTACTCCAATATGCATAAAAATCAGAAACAAGGAAAATATTCAATCACGGATTTTTTTACATCATTACATAAAACAAAATGCTTAAAAGAATGGATAATTAATAAACAGTTGAATTATTAGTAATATACGCAGTATATTATCAGAGAAAAATTGGCACAACTGAGAATAACCAGCGGCGCATAAATTGGTTTCATACGAAAAGAGACTGAAACTAAATCATCATTCAATTAAAAACTGCAACAATTACAATGTTAACGCAATTACAGCTGACTTAATTAAATAAGCAACCAATGATAAAATTATAAACTCCCACTTCGTAGATTTGAGGCAGGGAAGGCTTTTCCCATTTTTAATTAAGTCTTTATTTATTTGTAACACGTCTACAACATAGTCAGTGATCCAAGGCTCGCTATCGTTCAAAAAAAGGGAAGGGGTGGCTCATATCAGCTGCAGTTGGTTTTAGGGTGGGTTCGAGGGTAATCAGGGACGCTTACAATAAATATCGGGGTGCACAAGTTCACAAGCATGTAGAACATGGTCATTATAGCCTACAACGTCAAATTTAACCTATAAGAACGTCATACTGGTCTTGATTTTTTTACATGGTAAAATAAACTGAAAACTTTATAAACTTGACATATTCTGAATTATAAGAAAAAAGTACTTTCACCTGGTATTTCTAGTTTTTCCCAACAACCTTTATTTCTTTAGTTAACCCCTATTTAATTTTGAAAAAAAAGGCTTTTTAATATACTTTTTCTTAGTTTTTTCGGTTTTTCTGAAAATTTTGCTAACTTAAGTACATTTTTTTTATGCTTTATTTGAATTCTGCTCGGCCTTACGAGTCAAACTTTACGCCTCTTTTCCCAAAAGTATTAATTCTTGAGCAACAATTTATTTTTCTAAATAGCGTCATAGTTTCAGAAATTAGCCTACAATGACCAAGGTATTTTTTAGCTGTTAAAAAAAATGAAAACAAATCAAACTGCACATCATTTGAACCTTTCGAATGTCCTTAACATGTTGTTAATAAAAATAAACTCAAGACTTGAATCTGCAAGAGTTTATAAGTGTTCGAACAAGAAAATCCCCTCCCCCCAAAAAATAGAAAATTTTCTGAATAGTGGCGTTTTACTTTAAATATCTTCAATACTACCTATAATTCTTATTTCACCTAACGATAGGTCGCTCTTTTCTGAATCAAATAATTTATTTATATTCTATACAACTAATATTTTTAACCAGGAAAAAATAAACAACAACAGATGCCTCGTTCTGCGATCGCATGCGCGAATTTGGTTTCCACGGCAATAAAAAAAAGCCAAGCATCTTACATATCAGATTTTAGTTGCATAAAGTACTCAGCTATAAAAGGCTTGTTTCTCTTTTATATGCTAAAATCGCCAAGTTTTACGTTAGTTGGAGCATATGCACCCCAATATTCGTTTTAAGCACCTCATATTATCCCGGAATCTGTAATCAAACCAACTGCGGCTGATGTGAGCCGACCCATCCCTTTTTTTTAACTATAGCGAGCCTTGGATCACTGACTATTGCATAAATTACTGAAAACTACGACATAAAATGAAAGTATTTAGGATATTTATCTGCTCCAGCTAAAGGTAAGGATTTCGGCAACAACGATTTTAGGGGGTATCAGCTGTCTTGCGTGAGGTACACAATGTTGGTACAACTAGTTCTGAAGCATGTAGACAGATAAGAGATGTGTTGGACAGCACTGCTCCGCTTTTCTCGAAGTACAATGAGTCCAGATCTACCATATGGAATAATAGCCTCTGGATCAACTATTAGATCTTATCCGTGCCGGAAACGACTATCTTTATGCTGAAAAAGATGCCGACTAGGGATCACACTTAAACGCCACAAGAGATAATTCCAATTTTCTTCGCATCTGGAACCCATAAATACGCCGCAGCTGCGCTTAACTATCTAGAAGAAATGCTACGCCTGCCTCAAAAAGCGCCAGAAGTTCACAGAGAGTTTGTAAGTGGCAATTTTGTTGTTAGAAAAACAACCAAGCCGTTTTCCAGCCTTGCATGCGATCTGGCTTTAGAGTCGACCGTGAATCTGGACATCAAAGGTCATCGAGGAGTTTCTGGTATCGTTGGTGCGACAACAAATGAAAATGCCAGGGATCGATATCTGGATACTCTCCCCTTTCTCACAGCAGTTTTCAGAATGCTGAAAGCAAACCTGAATATGGATGACGAGGCAATGAAGTATCATGAAAATACCGCTGCGTTTACGAATCTGACAATAAAAAAGGTAAAAATTGAGATATGGACTTGATAGAATTGCGCGGAAACCCATTCAAGACGACGAGAACAGAGTTGTACAACTTTATGACAGGGGATAGAGCTCCAGAAGCCGTAGCAAATAGTCTGCTGAACTTCCAAGACATTGGCTTCGAAGCCATGAGCTCATATCTCGACGAGACATCCACGAAAGTAAAAGTTGGCCTAGTACAAACTTTCGCCTCTGTTGCCAAAAAAGGAAAAAAAGAAAGAACCACAAAAAAATATTTTGGGGAAACTGAGCTGCTTAAACGAGCTCTGCGTCTTGCAAATTCAGTACAAACTTCGTCCCTCTGTGAGATGCTGAAGTACGAGCTACAGTGATATCCGGCCTCACTTGTAGTACTATCAACAAGTCGTAGGGAGCCTCAGTTACGTACTGGTATAAAGTCAACACCCTTGAACTACATTCTGCAACAGTCTGGCTTGCAGTCATAGCCAAAAATGATTCCGCATACGCTTTTTGAAGACTCTCTTCGATCTGACTATATAGTTGATGTCATGAGTGTCATAAGGTGTTATCGACCAGAACAAATTGAGACGCTAGCAGATTTTGGAATAAGAGTTTACGATGGGATTCTTAGGAACATACCCGAAGCTTGTCAGTCCATCCATTTGGTTGGTGACAGGTATGACGGTCTTAGTGACGATACCCGTGATGACTACTCGTTCAACCTCAAAGAAGCATCTGGCTATCGAGAAAGAAGAGGAGATCCTAGAGGAAATATTTCCAGCCCGTTCACTTCCTCCAGAAAAGTTGCAACACTCTGGGTTGGGATTCTCAGTAGTTGCTGAGCCAAAGGTCGACTCTTGAAAGTTCTTTTCGAGGTCTGGGAGTACAAAATTTCAACCTGTCTGATGGTTCATCTCGCTGGAGGTTTCGCGAGTCGACATAGAGCTGTTACCGTTACGCCCCATGGAAGCTCTGTTGATGACGATCTCTCGTCTTGCCATGAGGAAGCAGACACTCGGGTGTTATACCAACAGCAGCTGCCGGAAGACGAAAGAGCACACTTGTGATAGCACAAGCCAACGATACTGATATCGTCTTACTAGCTGGATACTACTTCCGGTATCTTGCTAGTCTCAGACTCAAGTAGCTCTGGGTTAAGTTTCCGTGATACTGCATACCTATTCATACGGCAGCACAAAAACTTGTAGTAACATTTTGAAACGCCTTGCCGCATGTCCAAAGCTTGAGTGGATGTGACACCACAAGCTTTCTGTATGGAATAGGAAAGGTCCATTTTTTTCGAGCTGCAAAGTCTTCAGAAACTTTGCTGGGGTCTTTAGGTGATGAAGTACGAGCCCTGCTAGAGAAGCCATCATCTGTGCAAAAAGAGGGTTAGGTAAGCGTCTGTAAGCAATGAGTGGCTACAGTGTAAGTCATAAACGTGTCTAATTTCAATAGCCTGAATAACCTTAGGGCCCATTTGTACCCTTGATTGTAAGACTTGCAGTGTTTATCTCAAATTAAATTCTTGTTCCTGATTCACTTAGAGAGGTGCATTTTCCAGTCACTGATTTGGATCCAAAGCCACAAGCCCTTTATTGATTTACCTCAGGTTACCAATATGGGCTGGAGAACTGAAGATCATTAATTGAAGCAAGACCTAGTATCTGCGATGCCGCATGGGCTAGCATCGCTTTCTTTCTGCAACTTTTACAAGACGAGGTGCGGCTCATACTGCAAATGCTCCAAAATAGGTTTCTGTGACAGCGCATGCAAGTGTGGAGCTGACCCCCAAAAATGCCTACTTTCCAATGTGAATCAGAACGAGTCCGAAGATGAAGATGAAGAAGAAAAAGTTATTTGAGCCACCGTTTCATGTTCAGTTTTAAATATTCGATTTTTTGTTTGTTTTGATATTAAACTGCTAATGCAGTTTAATAATTCAACAAGTTTCGAGAAAACCATTTAACCAAATAAAAGTAAAATTAATATGCAATTTTTGTTTTAATTATTCATGTGCGGTGAGCCAAAATCAAAACCTGCATTAATTCAAAAACGTTCAAAAATTAAAAAAAAACGAGTTTTTTTTAACTGAAAGTAAGGAACGCCGTTAAAACTTAAAACGAACAGAAATAATTCCGTATATGAAGGGGCTGTCCCATCCTCAACGCCTCGCTCTTTACGCTAAAGTTTTACTTTCTCACAACTCTTTTTTTTAAACAATAAGAAAACTTTAGGGAGACGTTGAAAAGGGGACAGCCCCCTTCAAATACGGAATAATTTCTTTTCGTTTTAAGTTTTAACGTCGTTCCTTAATTTCAGTTAAAAAAAAACTTGTTTTCCTTTTATCCGGGTTGCAGCGGTAGCTAGCAACCTAGTAAGAGACGATCACGTCCAATGTTAAGAAATATAAGAACCCATAGTTACTAACAAAGGAGTCAGATCAAAACAAAAAGTACACCATTAGAACCGCCTTGTACGAAACCCCTGTATAGTAAACTTTCTGTCCCTTGGCTTGAACAGCAAGGGAAATATATTGGTTTGAAAATCAAGAAAAGTGGCAGCTACTACAACATTCTGCCTAAACGGGATATTTTGTTTTTTCTTTGTTTCCAGAGATAGCTTGGCACTGGAACATCGTAGATAGTTGTTCAATGGCTCATTTTAAAGGAAATTATTTGCGTTAAAAATATATAGTAACTAAAATAAATTATTTCTAAAAGAGAATAAATTTTTCCACCGAAAACTGCATTTTTGATGTCTTTTCACACTGCAGTCTTTCAAGCATAATAAATACCAGCGGTAAGATTTGAACCCACGCCTCCGAAGAGACTGGTGGCTAACACCAGTGCCTTGGACCACTCGGCCAGGCTGCCTCTCATAAATAAATATATATGTGAGTTTGGGTTGCAGCAGTAGCTAGCAACCTAGTAAGAGACGATTAGTCCAATCCTAAGAAATATAAAAACCCAAAACTCCTAAAAATAGAGTCTGATCAAAACAAAAGTACATCATTAGAACTACCTTGTCTGAAACCCTACTAGATAAATAATGAATGTCATCATAATTTTATATTAGAGCTATGACGTGAATAGAAAAACACGAAATTATATTGTTGTTTCTGAAGAAGTCATGAAAGAATACCATTGCACCATGACGTCATGAAATAAAATCATTACGCCATGACGTCATAATTACTATATAAGAAACTTCAAAACTGTAAATGTTCTCATTCATGAATAAATAATGGTTAGATCAAAGCAAGCTACACGCAAGTTAAAAAAACAGTACTACAAAAAAAACAGAGATAGTATCTCGAAAAGAAAAAAGCAAAGGTATTCAACCAACCAGGCGTATCGAAAAGTAATCAAACAAAACAGCAAGATGTGCTATCACAATGATGAAGATTATAGACATGCGAAAATTGAGACATCCAAACAAAAGATCAAGGAGCGTTATCACAATGATGAAGATTATGACACATGCGAAAATTGAGACAACCAAACAAAACATCAAGGAGCGTTATCAAAATGATAAACTTTATAGAGAAGAAAAAAATGAGCAGGCTAGACAAAAGATCAAGGAGCGTTATCACAATGATGAAGATTACCGAAAAATATATAAGAAAAAAGTTGCTACCAGAATAATGGGTAGAAAACTGGGGTGACAAAAGCTATAATGAAAAAATTAAATTCTCTGCGAGGTTGTACAGAAGACTGCATAAGAACAAAGGGAAAAATTACATTCAGAAATACAAGAAGATGGCAAAAATGCAGGCTGATCTTCGTAAATTGAGAAACATTTTACGCATGTTTTACCAGGATCACGAAAAGTATTCAAAATTACAGATTAAAATTCTCTTTGAAAGAGCGGATGCTGTTGAAAAGTCGGCTAGAAATGCTTTGGCAAAGCTTCATAGTAATATCCAAAAGAAATGTTGTCAGTTTAATGAAAATCTTCCAAGGTATGGATTGGCAACTGCGGAACAGTTTATAGATGCAATGGAAAATGTTCGACAACACAGTGAATATACGGAGGCGTACTTCTTATAAAATTCGTATATTAATTTTGGAAGGAGCAATTGCAGTTTATGTAGCAGCAATAAAAATATATATACAAGCATACCTATCAACAGCGAAGGAATAGCAATGTTTTTCAATTATGGCGAAAACGAGCCTGTTAGGGTTATTAGTATATGTGTTTGTAAGACTAATGATTTAGAACAAATTCCTGGAACACCGACTCAAGATAAAAGTATTTCTAACTGTTACAGTTTTTAAACAGTTCTTTTAGTTCTACTGAATATTTGGCAAAAAAATGCTCTGTGTAGTAGAACAAACTGTCCTGGAAAGTACGAGACAACTATTGAAAAATGCTCTGAAACTAGATCTGACAAGGAAATTATGATGGCTGGAGTCACTTTTAACAATCTGAGTAAACATTCATCCGGGTTGCAGCGGTAGCTAGCAACCTAGTAAGAGACGCTCACGTCCAATGTTAAGAAATATAAAAACCCATAGTTCCTAACAAAGGAGTCAGATCAACACAAAAAGTACACCATTAGAACCGCCTTGTCCGAAACCCCTGTATAGTAAATTTTCTGTCCCTTGGCTTGAACAGCAAGGGAAATATATTGGCTTGAAAATCAAGAAAAGTGGCAGCTACTACAACATTCTGCCTAAGCAATATATATTTTTTTTTCTTTGTTTCCAGAGATAGCCTGGCACTGGAATATCGTAGATAGTTGTTTAATGTCTCATTTTAAAGGAAATTAATTGGGTTACAAATCTATAGTAACTAAAATAAATTATTTCTAAAAGAGAATAAATTTTTCCACCAAAAACTGCATTTTTGATGTCTTTTCACACTGCAGTCTTTCAAACATAATAAATACCAGCGGTAAGATTTGAACCCACGCCTCCGAAGAGACTGGTGAATAACACCAGTGCCTTGGACCACTCGGCCAGGCTGCCTCTCATAAATAAATATATATGTGAGTTTGGGTTGCAGCAGTAGCTAGCAACCTAGTAAGAGACGATTAGTCCAATCCTAAGAAATATAAAAACCCAAAACTCCTAAAAATAGAGTCTGATCAAAACAAAAGTACATCATTAGAACTACCTTGTCTGAAATCCTACTAGATAAATAATGAATGTCATCATAGTTTTATATTAGAGCTATGACGTGAATAGAAAAACACGAAATTATATTGTTGTTTCTGAAGACGTCATGAAATAATACCATTGCGCCATGACGTCATGAGATAAAATCATTACGCCGTGACGTCATAATTACTATATAAGAAACGTCAAAACTGTAAATGGTCTCATTCATGAATAAATAATGGTTAGATCAAAGGAAGCTACACGCAAGTTAAAAAAACATTACTACAAAAAAAAGCAGATATAGTATCTCGAAAAGAAAAAAGCAAAGGTATTCAGCCGACCAGGCGTATCGAGAAGTATTCAAACAAAACAGCAAGATGTGTAATCACAATGATGAAGATTATAGACATGCGAAAATTGAAACATCCAAACAAAAGATCAAGGAGCGTTATCACAATGATGAAGATTATAGACATGCGAAAATTGAGACAGCCAAACAAAACATCAAGGAGCGTTATCAAAATGATAAACTTTATAGAGAAGCAACAATTGAGCAGGCTAGACAAAAGATCAAGGAGCGTTATCACAATGATGAAGATTACCGAAAAATATATAAGAAAAAAGTTGCTATCAGAATAATGGGTAGATACTGGGGTGACAAACCTATAATGAAAAAATGAAATTCTCTGCGAGGTTGTACCGAAGAACGTATAAGGACAAAGGGAAAAATTACATTCAGAAATACAAGAAGATTGCAAAAATGCAGGCTGATCTTCGTAAATTGAGAAACATTTTACGCATGTTTTACCAGGATCACGAAAAGTATTCAAAATTACAAATTAAAATTCTCTTTGAAAGAGCGGATGCTGTTGAAAAGTCGGCTAGAAATGCTTTGGCAAAGCTTCATAGTAATATCCAAAAGAATATAATAAAGAACGACCTCTTGCATATACTAAATTTTTTAGGCCACTTAACTATAGTATAGGCTAGCACAGTTATATTTAAGTTCAATATATTAAATCCGGGTTGCAGCGGTAGCTAGCAACCTAGTAAGAGACGACCACACCCCATAGTAAAAACTAATGTAACCTATAACTCCTGAAAAATACAGTAAAGAACGATCTCTTGCCCATAGTAACTGATATACGGTGGTTCCAGGGGTAGCTATCCGAGATGCAGCGGTAGCTAGCAACATAGTAAGAGACGATCACGTCCAATGTTAAGTTACATTAAAAATTGATCATTAGAATAACATACCACTGCATATATTGGACTCAGTTAGCTACTTGATTGCTTGAGGTTCGTCTCTTACTATTTTAATTTAAGGAAGAAAAAGCCGTAGGCTTTTTCCTGTTTGTAATGAAATAGCATAAAACGAAACCCAAGTTGTAACTAACGTCATCCTGGTTGTTTTATATTAAAGGACGATCATTAGAAAAGCAAACCATTGCATATATCCGGGTTGCAGCGGTAGCTAGCAACCTAGTAAAAGACGAGCAGGTCCGATGTTAAGAAATATAAAAACCCATAACTCCTAAAAAAAAAAAGTCAAATCAAAACAAAAAGTACACCTTTAGAACCGCCTTGTCCAAAACCCCTGTATAGTAAACTTTCTGTTATTTGGCTTTAACAGCAAGGGAAATATATTGGCTTAAAAATCAAGAAAAGTGGCAGCTACTACAACATTCTGCCTAAACGGTATATTTTTTTCTTTCTTTTTTTTCTTTTCTTTTCCACAGATAGCTTGGCACTGGAACATCGTAGAGAGTTGTTCCATGGCTCATTTTAAAGGAAATTAATTGGGTTAAAAATCTTTGGTAACTAAAATAAAGTATTTCTAAAAGAGAATAAATTTTTCCACTAAAAGCTGCATTTTTTATGTCTTTTCATACTACAGTCTTTTCAAATATCCGGGTTGCAGCGGTAGCTAGCAACCTAGTAAGAGACGATCACGTCCAATGTTAAGAAATAAAAAAACCCATAGCTCCTAAAAAAGGAGTCAGATCAAAACAAAAAGTACACCATGAGAACCGCCTTGTCCGAAACCCCTGTATAGGAAACTTTCTGTCATTTAGCTTGAACAGCAAGGGAAATATATTGGCTTGAATATCAAGAAAATTGACTTTAACCACGCTATTCTCCACAAACGGCATATTTTTGGTTTGTTTCGTTTACACAGATAGCTTGGCACTGGAACATCGTAGAGAGTTGTTCAGTAGCTCATTTTAAAGGAATCCGGGTTGCAGCGGTAGCTAGCAACCTAGTAAGAGACGATCACAACCAATGTTAAGAAATATAAAAACCCCTAACTCCTAAAAAAAAAGTCAGATCAAAACAAAAAGTATACCATTAGAACCGCCTTGTCCGAAACGAAACCCCTATAAAGAAAACTTACCACCCTTTGGCTTGAATAACAAAGAAAATTTATTGGCTTGAAAATCAGGAAAATTGACTTTAACCACGTTATTCTGCACAAACGGGATATTTTTTTCTTTCTTTTGTTTCCAGAGATAGCTTGGCACTGGAACATCGTAGAGAGTTGTTCAATGGCTCATTTTAAAGGAAATCTCTAGATCTAGAGCCTTTTGCACGTAATTTTTTTAATTAATCATTTTTCACGAAAAACTTAATTTTGTATATACATTACAATAAAGAACGACACCTAGCCCATGTTAACTGAAACATAAATTGGGATTATGTAATTTTCATCCGGGTTGCAGCGGTAGCTAGCAACCTAGTAAGAGACGATCATATCCAATGTTAAGAAATATAAAAACCCCTAATTCCTAAGAAAAGAGTCAGATCAAAACAAAAATTACACCATTAGAACCACCTTGTCTGAAACTTCCCTATAGTTAACTTTCTGTCCCTTGGCTTAAATAACATTGAAAATATATTGGCTTGAAAATCAAGAAAAATGGCAGCTACTACAACATTCTGCCTAAACGGGATATTTTTTTCTTTCCGCTTGCTTTTCCTCCTCAACTAGCTGGGCACTGGAAATTCAAAGAGAGGTGTATAATAGCTCATTTTAAAGGAAATTGCAACATCTAGTCACTTTTGTAATTAAAAATAAAATACTTTTTAAAGTAGAATCAATTTTGTCAAAAAAATTGCATTTTTGATGTATTTTCATGCTGCAGTCTTTTCAAAGATATTTGAATTTTGAAGCAATCAAACAGTTCATGGCAATGAAATCTATAGTAATAATAGCTACTTGTCTCAATAGTAACCGACACTCTAAAGAACAAAATTTTGATTGTCTCGATAGTAACCGAAACTCTAAAGAACGAAATTTTGGTACCAATAGATACATCAAAGCAAACAGTTCGTGATAACGAACTATATGTTGTATAGTAAGAGCGACTCGTCTCAATAGTAAAACTTGCTACATCTAGTTCCTTCTGTAATTAAAGATAAAATATTTTTTAATAGTTGCGGTTTGCAGTGGTAGCTAGGAACCTAATTAAAAGAGATCATTCGAAGAACATACCATTGTATATATTAAACTTAGTTAGCTGCTCGATTCCTTGAAGAAAAAAATCTTATTTGTCAACTGAAACTAGAATAATTCCTGAAAATTAAAAAAAATATAATTTTATTTATTATAATAAAGATCGAACTCTTCCCTATACTAACTTGCATAGGCAACTTCACTATAGTTAAGATTACAGTATTTATATTATTATAATAAAGAACGAACTCTTGCCCATACTAAATTTTATAGGCCACTTCACTAGAGTATAGGTTAGTAAAGTTTGCATGAAGGAATGATACTTACCGTCCCTAGGGTTGAACAACAAGGAAAATATATTGGCTTGAAAATAAAGAAAAGTGGCTGAAACCATGATATTCTCTACATACGGCATCTTTTTTTCTTTCCTTTTTTTCTTCCTCAGCTAGCTGGGCACTGGAAAATCCTTCAGAGCTGTATAATAGTTAATTTCAAAGGAAATTGCACATATAGTGCCTTTTTTAATAAAAATGAAATAGTTTTTTAAATAGAATCTATTTTGACAAAAACTGTATTCTCGTGTATAAGCTTGATTAATGACGTTATTGTCGTATATAGGCTATAACCATATCTGGGTTGCAGCGGTAGCTAGCAACCTAGTAAGAGACGATCACGCCCCATATCAAAAACTAAAGTAACCCATACCTCCTAAAATTAGATTCAGATTAAAGCAACAAGTATACTATTAGAGCTGCCTTGTCCAAAACATCTATATAGCAAACTTATCGTCCCTTAGCTTGAATAACAGGGAAAATATATGGCTTGTCTGGGTTGCAGCAGTAGTATAATAAAGAACGAACGCTTGATCATAGTAACTGAAATATTAATTAAAAGTAGTAGCTCTAGCTTTAGTGGCAGTATTATCATCGGTAAACTTTTCTAGAGTATGGTGCAATAATTTATAATAAAGATCAAACTCTTCCCTATACTAACTTGCATACGCAACTTCACTATAGTTAAGATTACAGTATTTATATTTTTACATTAAAAGACGATCACTGAAATAACAAACCATTCCATACATTGGACTTAGTTAGCTACTTGATTTTTTGAGTTTCGTCTCTTACTATTTAAAAGAAGAAAAAGCCGTAGGCTTTTTCCTGTTTGTATTTATAGTTAATCCGGGTTGCAGCGGTAGCTAGCAACCTAGTAAGAGACTATCACGTCCAATGTTAACAAATATAAAAACCCATAGTTCCTAACAATCCGGGTTGCAGCGGTAGCTAGCAACCTAGTAAGAGACGATCACGTCCAATGTTAAGAAATATAAAAACCCATAGTTCTTTAAAAAAGAGTCAGATCAAAACAAACAGTACACCATTAGAACCGCCTTGTCCGAAACCCCTGCATAGTAAAATTTCTGTCCCTTGGCTTGAACAGCAAGGGAAATATTTTGGCTTTAAAATAAATAAAAGTGGCAGCTATTACAACATTAGTCATAAAGGGGATATTTTTTTATTTTTTTTTTCTTTTTTTTTTCTTTTTTTGTATCCAGAGATAGCTTGGCACTGGAACATCGTAGAGGGTTGTTCAATAGCTCATTTTAAAGGAAATTAATTGGGTTAAAAATATATAGAAACTAAAATAAATTATTCCTAAAAGAGAATAAATTTTTCCACCAAAAACTGCATTTTGATGTCTTTTCACACTGCAGTCTTTCAAACATAATTATAATAAAGATCCAACTCTTGCCTATACTAACTGGTATGGGTCGCTTAACTATAGTGTAGGCTTTTAAAGTTATATTTAAAGTAAACAAATTAAAAATTCCCTACAACGGGAAATCGAACCCCGATAGCCCTCGTGACAAGCGGTTATGTTTACCATTGTACTATTGGATACTCATGATGAATATGTTACATATAAGACATGATAAAAATGGTTAACTTACTAAGAAAATTAAATAAGGAATCGGTCTGGTTAATTATAAATGGGGATTATGTAAGTTTCATCGATAGCATGGCTGTAGAGATGGCCAAAACCTAGTAAAGAATAAATCGTGGCACATATTGGGTTTAGTTTGATCCGGGTTGCAGCGGTAGCTAGCAACCTAGTAAGAGACGATCACGTCCAATGTTAAGAAATATAAAAACCCATAGTTCCTAAAAAGGAGTCAGATCAAAACAAAAAGTACACCATTAGAACCGCCTTGTCCGAAACCCCTGTATAGGAAACTTTCTGTCCCTTGGCTTGAACATTTTTACATTAAAAGACGATCACTGAAATAACAAACCATTCCATACATTGGACTTAGTTAGCTACTTGATTGTTTGAGTTTCGTCTCTTACTATTTAAAAGAAGATAAAGCCGTAGGCTTTTTCCTGTTTGTATTTATAGTTAAAAAACGAACTCAAGTCCAAAGAAACTGAACACTGTGGTTCATTTCCGGGTTGCAGCGGTAGCTAGCAACCTAGTAAGAGACGATCACGTCTAATGTTAAGAAATAAAAAAAACCATAGTTCCTAAAAAGGAGTCAGATCAAAACAAAAAGTACACCATTAGAACCGCCTTGTCCGAAACCCCTGTATAGGAAACTTTCTGTCCCTTGGCTTGAACAGCAAGGGAAATATATTGGTTTGAAAATCAAGAAAGATGGTAGCTACTACAACATTCTGCCTAAACGGGATATTTTTTCTTTCTTTCTTTTGTTTCCAGAGATAGCTTGGCACTGGAACATCGTAGAAAGTTGTTCAATGGCTCATTTTAAAGGAAATGAATTGGGTTAAAAAGCTTTTGTAACTAAAAAATTATTTTAAAACAGGATAAATTTTTCCACTAAAAACTGTATTTTTTATGTCTTTTTATACTGCTGTCTTTTCAAAGACATTTGATTTTTTGAAGCAATCAAACAGTTCGTGGTAAGGTTGTATTTTAAACTTTATATTCCATAGATAGCTTAGCACTGGAACATCGTAAAGAGTTGTTCAATGGATCATATTAAAGTAAATTAATAACATTCAAGGACGTATCCAAAGGGTTTAGTGGGTTTGAACCCCCCTCCCCTAAAATGGTTGTCACATTCATAATAACGAATATAAAATGAATAAAACAAAATTGAATATAAAAAAAACATACAAAAATGAATATGAACAACTTTTTTATGCGTTTTTGAAGTTTTTATCCGGGTTCCAGCGGTAGCTAGCAACCTAGTAAAAGACGATCACGTCTAATGTTAAGAAATATAAAAACCCATAGTTCCTAAGAAAGGAGTCAGATCAAATTCAAAAGTACACCATTAGAACCGCCTTGTCCGAAACCCCTTTATAGGAAACTTTCAGTTCCTTGGCTTGAACAGCAAGGGAAATATATTGGCTTGAAAATCAAGAAAAGTGGCAGCTACTACAACATTCTGCCTAAACGGGATATTTTTTTTTCTTTTTTTGTATCCAGAGATAGCTTGGCACTGGAACATCGTAGAGGGTTGTTCAATGCCTCATTTTAAAGGAAATTAATAGGGTTAAAAATCTATAGTAATTAAAATAAATTATTTCTAAAAGAGAATAAATTTTACCACCAAAAACTGCATTTTTGATGTCTTTTCACACTGCAGTCTTTCAAACATAATCGTATACCAGCGATAAGATTTGAACCCACGCGTCTGAAGAGACTGGTGGCTAACACCAGTGCCTTGGACCACTCGGCCAGGCTGCCTCTCATAAATAAATATATATGTGAATTTGGGTTTCAGCAGTAGCTAGCAACCTAGTAAGAGACGATCAGTCCAATGCTAAGAAATATAAAAACCCAAAACTCCTAAAAATAGAGTCAGATCAAAACAAAAGTACATCATTAGAATTACCTTGTCTGAAACCCTTCTAGATAAATAATGAATGTCATCATAGTTTTATATTAAAGCTATGACGTGAATAGAAAAAAACGAAATTATATTGTTTCCGGGTTGCAGCGGTAGCTAGCAACCTAGTAAGAGACGATCACGTCCAATGTTAAGAAATATAAAAACCCCTAACTCCTAGAAAAACAGTCAGATCAAAACAAAAAGCACACCATTAGAACCGCCTTGTCCGAAACCCCTATAAAGGAAACTTACCACCCTTTGGCTTGAATAACAAAGAAAATATATTGGCTTGAAAATCAAGAAAATTGACTTTAACCACGTTATTCTGCACAAACGGGATATTTTTTTCTTTCTTTTGTTTCCAGAGATAGCTTGGCACTGGAACATCTTAGAGAGTTGTTCAATGGCTCATTTTAAAGGAAATCTCTAGATCTAGCGCCTTTTGCACTTAATTTTTTTTATTAATTATTTTTCACGAAAAAGTAAATTTTGTATATGCAATATTGATCAATGACGTCATAGTCGTTGGATGTAGTTTACATAAAGGCTCGATCATCGAATTTAAGCTGAAAATAAGTAAAGGACAATTATGCCTCCATATATTCACAGTGATGTATAAGATTTCCCATTACATCTGTAAACTGTTCAACAGTTGCCGGTCCATACCTTGGAAGCTTTTCACTAAACATGCAACATTTCTTTTGGATATTACTATGAAGTTTTGCGAAAGCATCTCTAGCTGACTTTTCAACAAAATCTATTCTTTCAGAGATAATTTTAATCTTTAATTTTGAATATTTTTCGTAATCCCGGTAAAACATTCGTAAAATTTTTCTCAGTTTACAAAGATCAGCCTTTGAGTTCTTTGCAGCTTGTGTAAACTGCAAAAATATCCATGGTATCCGAGCAATAGTTTTAATATTTCAATACAAGCTGGAAAAATACCTTAAAATGTTAAAATTAGTTTTATTTTTGGTTAGGTTCTATCTACCCGATGTGGGATTGACTATGTATTTTCAGACCAAAAAATTACATTTTTTAATATATATTTTATTTTTCAGTTTAGAATCGCTAAAGTTATTGTGTAAACTGCAAAAATATTTATGATATCTGAGCAATAATTTTAATTTTTTTTACATAAAGGATCGATCTGAAAATTACTAAAGAACAAACAATCCGGGTTGTAGCGGTAGCTAGCAACCTAGTAAGAGACGTTACATTAAAAGACGATCATTGGAATAACAAACCATCCGGGTTGCAGAGGTAGCTAGCAACCTAGTAAGAGACGATCACGTCCAATGTTAAGAAATATAAAAACCCATAGTTCCTAAAAAAGGAGTCAGATCAAAACAAAAAGTACACCATTAGAACCGCTTTGTCCGAAACCCCTGTAAAGTAAACTTTCTGTCCCTTGGCTTGAATAGCAAGGGAAATATATTGGCTTGAAAATCAAGAAAAGTGGCAGCTACTACAACATTCTGCCTAAACGGGATATTCTTCTTTTTATTTTCTTTCTTTTCCACAGATAGCTTGGCAATGGAACATCGTAGATAGTTGTTCAATGGCTCATTTTAAAGGAAATTAATCCGTGTTAAAAATCTATAGTAACTAAAATAAATTATTTCTAAAAGAGAATAAATTTTTCCACCAAAAACTGCATTTTTGATGTCTTTTCACACTGCAGTCTTTCAAACATATTCGTATACCAGCGGTAAGGTTTGAACCCACGCCTCCGAAGAGACTGGTGGCTAATACCAGTGCCTTGGACCACTCGGTCAGGCTGCCTCTCATAATTTGGATTGCAGCAGTAGCTAGCAACCTAGTAAGAGACGATCAATCTAATGCTAAGAAATATAAAAACCCAAAACTCCTAAACATAGAGTCAGATCAAAGCAAAAGTACATCATTAGAACTACCTTGTCTGAAACCCTACTAGATAAATAATGAATGTCGTCATAGTTTTATATTAGAGCTATGACGTGAATAGAAAAACACGAAATTAAATTGTTGTTTCTGAAGACGTCATGAAATAATACCGTTGCGCCATGACGTCATGAAATAGAATCATAATGCCATGACGTCATAATTACTACTTAAGAACGACAAAGATGTAAATGGTCTCATTCGTGAATTACATAATGGTTAGATCGAAGCAAGCTACACGCAAGTTAAAAAAACAGTACTACACAGACAACAGAGATAGTATCTTGTACAGTAAAGAACGAACTTCCAGCCCATAGTAATTAAAATCAGATTATAATTTCATAATGTCAAAGATTGATTAATGATGTCATATTCGTAGGTTGTAGGCAGGTCGTCTCTTACTATTCCAATAAAAAAAAAGCCATAGGCTTTTTCCTGTTTGTTATATTAAGGATTGATTCCGGGTTGGAACGGTAGCTAGCAACCTAGTAAGAGACGATTACATACATTACAATAAAGAACGACCTCTAATTACATTTTGTAATCATGAAATATAAAATATAGTAATATAAAATATTACTAAATAACCATATATGACGTAATGAGCGACTTGACGTAAAAATTGAAAAAATAAATTTTTATTTTATTTTCGTTTTCAGTTCAGAATCGGTAAAGTTATAAACTGCAAATTTACATTAAGGAATCAATGTTGTTCATTACATATATTAGAGTTAAGAGCGAACTCAAGGTCTCAGGAACTGAACCCTGTGGTTCATCCATAATATCATCATTGTTTCAGCCAGGAGGTAACTGAAATAACTTTATTTTTTTATGTTACATTAATGAATGAACTGTAGCCTGTAGTAACTGGAGTAATAAAAGGAATCATTATATAGATGATTATTTTAATTATATTCGTTAAGAAATCATCATAGGTAAAAATTTCCTTTGAGCTAACTGGATGAGAGCCAGCTATCCTAACCATTAGACCACGTAGGATATATTATAATATATGATTAATGAAGTTTATGTTAAAGAACAAATTATGGACTTAGTTAGATACCTGATTCTTTGAGGATCGTCTCTTACTATTCCAAAGAAGAAAACGCTATAGGCTTTTTTCTGTTTGTAATACGGTTTCTTTACATGTATTATGAAAGATTATACGTTTTGAGACAATATCAAAAAAGAGTATTGCATAGAGAAACGGGATAGTTTAGGGAGAATATGTATGTTTCATCTTTTCCGGGTTGCAGCGGTAGCTAGCAACATAGTAAGAAACGATCGCGCCCAATAGTAAAATCTAAAGTAACATGTAACTCCTGAATATAGATTCAGATCAAAACAAGAAGTACACTATTAGAACCGCCTTGTCCAAAACCTCTATACAGCAAACTTACCGTCCCTTGGCTTTAATAACAAGGAAAATATATTAGCTTGAAAATCAAGCAAAACGGCTGCGGCCACGGTATTCTCCACATACAGCAACTTCTTTCTTTCCGTTGTTTCCTCCTCAGCTTGCTGGGTACAGGAAAATAATAGAGAGCTTTATAATGTCTCATTTAAAAGGAAATTCCTACATCTATTTTCCTTTGCAATTAAAAATAAAAAAAAATTTAATAGAATCAATTTTGACGAAGAAACTGCATTTCCATGTACAAGCTTGATGAATGACATTATAATCGTATATTGGTTATAACCATATATGACGTAATAAGTGACTGCAATATTTATACACGTTCATATCTCGAAAAGATAATTTTATTTTAGTTCTGGATCAGGATCAGGATTGCTGAAGTTATTATGTAAACTGCAAAAATATTTATGGTGTCTGAGCAATAATTTTGATTTTTTTAATTAAAACTAGAAAAATACCTGAAAAATTTTAAATTAGTTTTATTTTTTGTTAGTTTTATAATAAAGAACGACCTCTTGCCTATACTAAATTTTATATGCCACTTAATTATAGTATAGGTTAGTAATTCCACAGATAGCTTGGCACTAGAACATCGTGGAGAGTTGTTCAATGGCTCATTTTAAAGGAAATTAATGGGGTTGAAAATATTTCCGGGTTGCAGCGGTAGCTAGCAACCTAGTAAGAGACGATCACCTCCAATGTCAAGAAATATAAAACCCCCAACTCCTAAAAAAGAGTCAGATCAAAACAAAAAGTACACCATTAGAACCGCCTTGTCCGAATCCTCTATAAAGGAAACTTACCGCCCTTTGGCTTGAATAACAAAGAAAATATATTGGCTTGAAAATCAAGAAAATTGACTTTTACCACGTTATTCTCCACAAACGGGATATTTTTTTCTTTCCGCTTTTTTTTTCTGCTCAGCTAGCTGGGCACTGGAAAATCATAGAGAGCTGTATAATAGCTCATTTTAAAGGAAATTGCAACATCTAGTCACTTTTGTATTTAAAAATAAAATACTTTTTAAAGTAGAATCAATTTTGTCAAAAAAATTGCATTTTTGATGTATTTTCATACTGCAGTCTTTTCAAAGATATTTGAATTTTGAAGCAATAAAACAGTCCATGTAATGAACTCTATAGTAATAATAGCTACTTGTCTCAATAGTATCCGAAACTCCTGGAACCAAAATTTTCTTTTTTGGCTTAATCGCTAAAATTATTATGTAAACTGCAAAAATATTTATGATGCCTAATCAGTAATAGTAATTTTTTAATTTAAACAACAAAAATACATGAAAATTCTAAAATTAGTTTTGCTTTTTGTCTCCTGGAAGAAATTTTTTTTTCATCTCAGTTCAAATTTATTATTGTATCCTGGAACCAAACTTTTTTGGTTTGTAACCCGTAAAGTACATATCTCCATATTATTGTCTCATAATTGCAATTATTTTAGTTTTCAGTCCAGAATCACTAAACTTATTATGTAAACTGCAAAAATATTTATGGTGTCTAACCAATAATACTAATTTTGTAATTCAAACAAGATAAATACCTGAAAATTTTAAAATTAGTTTTGTTTTATGCTAGGTTTTAGATACTCGACACGGGATTTTGTGTGCTTAATAATTTTAAACCTTGAAAAAATATGGTCTCACGCGAGTGGAAAAAAAGAAAGAATAACCAAAAACAATATCAAAATAGAACAATCCAAATTTCTACTAATAGAAAACTTTACTACACAAAAAATAAAGCTAACATCCTGAAATATCAGAAAAGTCTATTTAAAAGAGATAAAAATGCCACCAAACGCAATAAAGCTCGAGCACGCGTAAGGATTGCTACTAAGATGTCTTGTGATCCAGGATTTAAGAAAATGAAATATGACAGAGCAAAACAGAGGTATCTTACGGATCAGGGGTATCGAGAAGGGAAAATTGAGACAGCGAAACAAAAGAGCAAGGAACGGTATGATAACGATATAGATTACCGAAACAAACATAAGAAAAAAGTTGCTACCAGAATAATGGGTAGATACTGGGGTGACAAAAGCTATAATGAAAAAATTAAATTCTCTGCGAGGTTGTACCGAAGAACGCATAAGGACAAAGGGAAAAATTACATTCAGAAATACAAGAAGATGGCAAAAATGCAGGCTGATCTTTGTAAATGGAGAAACATTTTACGCATGTTTTATCGGGATCACGAAAAGTATTCGAAATTACAGATTAAAATTCTCTTTGAAAGAGCGGATGCTGTTGAAAAGTCAGCTAGAAATGCCTTGGCAAAGCTTCATAGCAATATCCAAAAGAAATGTTGTCAGTTTAACGAAAAGCTTCCAAGGTATGGATTGGCAACTGCGGAACAGTTTATAGATGCAATGGAAAATGTTCGACAACACAGTGAATATACGGAGGCGTACTTCTTAGAAAATTCGTATATTAATTTTGGAAGGAGCAATTGCAGTTTATGTAGCAGCAATAAAAATATATATACAAGCATACCTATCAACAGCGAAGGAAAAGCAATGTTTTTCAATTATGGCGAAAACGAGCCTGTTAGGGTTATTAGTAAATGTGTTTGTAAGACTAATGATTTAGAACAAAGCCCTGGAACACCGACTCAAGAAAAAAGCATTTCCAACTGTGTTTTAAACAGTTCGTTTAGTTCTACTGAATATTTGGCAAAAAATTCTCTGTGTAGTAGAACAAACTGTCCTGAAAATCCGGGTTGCAGCGGTAGCTAGCAACCTAGTAAGAGACGATCACCTCCAATGTTAAGAAATATAAAACCCCCCCACTCCTAAAAAAAGAGTCAGATCAAAACAAAAAGTACACCATTAGAACCGCCTTGTCCGAATCCTCTATAAAGGAAACTTACCGCCCTTTGGCTTGAATAACAAAGAAAATATATTGGCTTGAAAATCAAGAAAATAGACTTTTACCACGTTATTCTCCACAAACGGGATATTTTTTTCTTTCCGCTTTTTTTTCTGCTCAGCTAGCTGGGCACTGGAAAATCATAGAGAGTTGTATAATAGCTCATTTTAAAGGTAATTGCAACATCTAGTCACTTTTGTAATTAAAAACAAAATACTTTTTAAAGTAGAATCAATTTTGTCAAAAAAATTGCCTTTTTGATGTATTTTCATACTGCAGTCTTTTCAAAGATATTTGAATTTTGAAGCAATAAAACAGTTCATGGTAATGAACTCTATAGTAATAATAGCTACTTGTCTCAATAGTAACCGAAACTCCTGGAACCAAAATTTTCTTTTTTGGCTTAATCGCTAAAATTATTATGTAAACTGCAAAAATATTTATGATGCCTAATCAATAATAGTAATTTTTTAATTTAAACAACAAAAATACATGAAAATTCTAAAATTAGTTTTGCTTTTTGTCTCCTGGAAGAAAAATTTTATAATAAAGAACGACCTCTTGCCTATACTAAATTTTATACACCACTTAATTATAGTATTGGTTAGTAATTCAACAGATAGCTTGGCACTGTAACATCGCAGAGAGTTGTTCAATGACTCATTTTAAAGTAAATTAATGGGTTTAAAAACCTTTTGTAATTAAAACAAATTATTTTTATTACATTAAGAAATTTTAATTATGTTTTACAATAAAGAACGACACCTTACCCATGTTAACTAAAACATAAATAGGGATTATATAATTTCCATCAGTATCATGGCTGTAGAGATGGCTGAAACCTAGTTACAATAAAAGACGATCATTGGAATAACAAACAATTGCATACATTGGAATTAGCTAGCTACTTGATTGCTTGAGACTCGTCTCTTACTATTTCAAAAGAAGAAAAAGCCGTAGGCTTTTTCCTGTGTGTAATCAGTTTATTATCATAGACAGCGCGCTAGTTATAATAAAGAACGACCTCTTGCTTATACTAAATTTTTATACGCCACTTAATTATAGTATAGGTTATCCGGGTTGCAGCGGTAGCTAGCAATCCGGGTTGCAGCGGTAGCTAGCAACCTCCGGGTTGCAGCGGTAGCTAGCAACCTAGTAAGAGACGATCACGTCCAATGTTAAGAAATATAAAAGCCCATAGTTCCTAACAAAGGAGTCAGATCAAAACAAAAAGTACACCATTAGAACCGCCTTGTCTGAAACCCCTGTATAGGAAACTTTCTGTCCCTTGGCTTGAACAGCAAGGGAAATATATTGTCTTGAAAATCAAGAAAATTGACTTGAACCACGTTATTCTCCACAAACGGGATATTTTTTCTTTTTTTCTTTTTTTCTTTTTTTGTATCCAGAGATAGCTTGGCACTGGAACATCGTAGAGGGTTGTTCAATAGCTCATTTTAAAGGAAATTAATTGGGTTAAAAATCTATAGTAACTAAAATTAATTATTTCTAAAAGAGAATAAATTTTTCCACCAAAAACTGCATTTTTGATGTCTTTTCACACTGCAGTCTTTCAAACATAATCGTATACCAGCGGTAAGATTTGAACCCACGCCTCCGAAGAGACTGGTGGGTAACACGAGTGCCTTGGACCACTCCAAAAACTGCATTTTGATGTCTTTTCACACTGCAGTCTTTCAAACATAATCGTATACCAGCGGTAAAAATTGAACCCACGCCTCTGAAGAGACTGGTGGCTAACACCAGTGCCTTGGACCACTCGGCCAGGCTGCCTCTCATAAATAAATATATATGTGAATTTGGGTTGCAGCAGTAGCTAGCAACCTAGTAATAGACGATCAGTCCAATGCTAAGAAATATAAAAACCCAAAACTCCTAAAAATAGAGTCAGATCAAAACAAAAGTACATCATTAGAAATACCTTGTCTGAAACCCTACTAGATAAATAATGAACGTCATCATAGTTTTATATTAGAGCTATGACGTGAATAGAGTGACGTCATAATTAGTATATAAGGAAAGTCAAAACTGAAAATTCTCTCATTCTTGATTAGAATAATGGTTAGATCAAAGCAGGCTATGCGCAAGTTGAAGAAAGAGTACTACACAAACAACAGAGATAGTAACTTGAAAAGAAAAAAGCAAAGGTATTCAACCGACCAGGTGTATCGAATATAATAAAGAACCACCTCTTGCCTATACTAAATTTTATACACCACTTAATTATAGTATTGGTTAGTAATTCAACAGATAGCTTGGCACTGTAACATCGCAGAGAGTTGTTCAATGACTCATTTTAAAGGAAATTAATGGGGTTAAAAACCTTTTGTAATTAAAACAAATTATTTTTATTACATTAAGAAATTTTAATTATGTTTTACAATAAAGAACGACACCTTACCCATGTTAACTAAAACATAAATAGGGATTATATAATTTCCATCAGTATCATGGCTGTAGAGATGGCTGAAACCTAGTTCCGGGTTGCAGCGGTAGCTAGCAACCTAGTAAGAGACGATCACCTCCAATGTCAAGAAATATAAAACCCCCCAACTCCTAAAAAAAGAGTCAGATCAAAACAAAAAGTACACCATTAGAACCGCCGTGTCCGAATCCTCTATAAAGGAAACTTACCGCTCTTTGGCTTGAAGAACAAAGAAAATATATTGGCTTGAAAATCAAGAAAATTGACTTTTACCACGTTATTCTCCACAAACGGGATATTTTTTTCTTTCCGCTTTTTTTTTCTGCTCAGCTAGCTGGGCACTGGAAAATCATAGAGAGCTGTATAATAGCTCATTTTAAAGGAAATTGCAACATCTAGTCACTTTTGTATTTAAAAATAAAATACTTTTTAAAGTAGAATCAATTTTGTCAAAAAAATTGCATTTTTGATGTATTTTCATACTGCAGTCTTTTCAAAGATATTTGAATTTTGAAGCAATAAAACAGTCCATGTAATGAACTCTATAGTAATAATAGCTACTTGTCTCAATAGTAACCGAAACTCCTGGAACAAAAATTTTCTTTTTTGGCTTAATCGATAAAATTATTATTTAAACTGCAAAAATATTTATGATGCCTAATCAGTAATAGTAATTTTTTAATTTAAACAACAAAAATACATGAAAATTCTAAAATTAGTTTTGCTTTTTGTCTCTTGGAAGAAATTTTTTTTTCATCTCAGTTCAAATTTATTATTGTATCCTGGAACCAAGCTTTTTTTGGTTTGTAACCCGTAAAGTACATATCTCCATATTATTGTCTCATAATTGCAATTATTTTAGTTTTCAGTCCAGAATCACTAAACTTATTATGTAAACTGCAAAAATATTTATGGTGTCTAACCAATAATACTAATTTTGTAATTCAAACAAGATAAATACCTGAAAATTTTAAAATTAGTTTTGTTTTATGCTAGGTTTTAGATACTCGACACGGGATTTTGTGTGCTTAATAATTTTAAACCTTGAAAAAATATGGTCTCACGCGAGTGGAAAAAAAGAAAGAATAACCAAAAACAATATCAAAATAGTTTATCCGGGTTGCAGCGGTAGCTAGCAACCTAGTAAGAGACGATCACCTCCAATGTCAAGAAATATAAAACCCCCCAACTCCTAAAAATTTATAATAAAGATCAAACTCTTCCCTATACTAACTTGCATAGGCAACTTCACTATAGTGAAGATTACAGTATTTATATCATAGATCATTATAAATTATAAAAGGTTCGAATGTTCGAAGATTATAGAGCTAAAAATTTTCCCACACCAGGAATCGAACCCGAGCCTCTTAAGTGAAAGTTAACTATCCTAGCCACTAGACCAAATGGGACCAGAAAGAATTATGATTTAAGAACCATATGCATATTATTATTTCACCATACCAATTATAATAAGGCCAAAACAAAATCGTCGACTTGCAATCCGGGTTGCATATATCCGGGTTGCAGCGGTAGCTAGCAACCTAGTAAGAGACGATCACCTCCAATGTCAAGAAATATAAAACCCCCCAACTCCTAAAAAAAGAGTCAGATCAAAACAAAAAGTACACTATTAGAACCGCCTTGTCCGAATCCTCTATAAAGGAAACTTACCTCCCTTTGGCTTGAATAACAAAGAAAATATATTGGCTTGAAAATCAAGAAAATTGACTTTTACCACGTTATTCTCCACAAACGGGATATTTTTTTCTTTCCGCTTTTTCTTTCTGCTCAGCTAGCTGGGCACTGGAAAATCATAGAGAGCTGTATAATAGCTCATTTTAAAGGAAATTGCAACATCTAGTCACTTTTGTATTTAAAAATAAAATACTTTTTAAAGTAGAATCAATTTTGTCAAAAAAATTGCATTTTTGATGTATTTTCATACTGCAGTCTTTTCAAAGATATTTGAATTTTGAAGCAATAAAACAGTCCATGTAATGAACTCTATAGTAATAATAGCTACTTGTCTCAATAGTAACCGAAACTCCTGGAACCAAAATTTTCTTTTTTGGCTTAATCGCTAAAATTATTATGTAAACTGCAAAAATATTTATGATGCCTAATCAGTAATAGTAATTTTTTAATTTAAACAACAAAAATACATGAAAATTCTAAAATTAGTTTTGCTTTTTGTCTCCTGGAAGAAATTTTTTTTTCATCTCAGTTCAAATTTATTATTGTATCCTGTAACCCGTAAAGTACATATCTCCATATTATTGTCTCATAATTGCAATTATTTTAGTTTTCAGTCCAGAATCACTAAACTTATTATTTAAACTGCAAAAATATTTATGGTGTCTAACCAATAATACTAATTTTGTAATTCAAACAAGATAAATACCTGAAAATTTTAAAATTAGTTTTGTTTTATGCTAGGTTTTAGATACTCGACACGGGATTTTGTGTGCTTAATAATTTTAAATCTTGAAAAAATATGGTCTCACGCGAGTGGAAAAAAAGAAAGAATAACCAAAAACAATATCAAAATAGAACAATCCAAATTTCTACTAATAGAAAACTTTACTACACAAAAAATAAAGCTAACATCCTGAAATATAAGAAAAGTTTATTTAAAAGAGATAAAAATGCCACCAAACGCAATAAAGCTCGAGCACGCGTAAGGATTGCTACTAAGATGTCTTGTGATCCAGGATTTAAGAAAATGAAATATGACAGAGCAAAACAGAGGTATCTTACGGATCAGGGGTATCGAGAAGGGAAAATTGAGACAGCGAAACAAAAGAGCAAGGAACGGTATGATAACGATATAGATTACCGAAACAAACATAAGAAAAAAGTTGCTACCAGAATAATGGGTAGATACTGGGGTGACAAAAGCTATAATGAAAAAATTAAATTCTCTGCGAGGTTGTACCGAAGAACGCATAAGGACAAAGGGAAAAATTACATTCAGAAATACAAGAAGATGGCAAAAATGCAGGCTGATCTTTGTAAATTGAGAAACATTTTACGCATGTTTTATCGGGATCACGAAAAGTATTCGAAATTACAGATTAAAATTCTCTTTGAAAGAGCGGATGCTGTTGAAAAGTCGGCTAGAAATGCTTTGGCAAAGCTTCATGGCAATATCCAAAAGAAATGTTGTCAGTTTAACGAAAAGCTTCCAAGGTATGGATTGGCAACTGCGGAACAGTTTATAGATGCAATGGAAAATGTTCGACAACACAGTGAATATACGGAGGCGTACTTCTTAGAAAATTCGTATATTAATTTTGGAAGGAGCAATTGCAGTTTATGTAGCAGCAATAAAAATATATATACAAGCATACCTATCAACAGCGAAGGAAAAGCAATGTTTTTCAATTATGGCGAAAACGAGCCTGTTAGGGTTATTAGTAAATGTGTTTGTAAGACTAATGATTTAGAACAAATTCCTGGAACACCGACTCAAGAAAAAAGCATTTCTAACTGTGTTTTAAACAGTTCGTTTAGTTCTACTGAATATTTGGCAAAAAATTCTCTGTGTAGTAGAACACACTGTCCTGAAAAGTACGAGACAACTATTGAAAAATGCTCTAAAACTAGATCTGACAAGGAAATTATGATGGCTGAAGTCACCTATAACAATCTGAGTAAAAATTCAAAACCAAAAATTGGGCAGCAGGTTACTTGGCAATGTCACCCTGATATCTGCAAGCTCTATCCGACGGATATTGAATTATGTCAAATTCTTTTTGATATCCTTGAAAACAATATAGCATTAAAATTTTCAACTGACAAAGTGGTTAATTTCTACCTTGGCGGCTTGGATTATTGTGAAATCAATTACAGGGACACAAGAAAGCATGGGCATTCGTTATACTGTAGCCCAAATGAGGGATGTCAGAGCTATTTGCGTTCTCTAAGGGCACTAGCTCCACATTTTCCTGTCTTGAACTGTTTCATTAATAGCGTATATAAGGCAGTATCAAAATGTAAGATTATACAACATATTACTCTACTAAAAGTCGAGGGCTCGTACAAGGAACTAAGTCATCACATAGAAGAAGTGTCAAGTAGACTCTGTCGTAATAATAGTCAAGACTTCATTTACGGTGATGGCAATATTAGAGTTTCTGTGGATGAAAATACAATAATAAAATTATTTGGTGAGAGCCTTGATAAGGTAGCTAACATTAGGGATGTATACCCCACAATGCATTGTGACAGTTGTGAGCAGATAAAGACAAAATACCAATTGAAGAGTCTAAGATCCCTTTCAAATAAGAAAGGTTTTGATGTAATGATGGCCACGATTTTAGAACACCTACAACAGGACATACCCAAAGATGACAGAGAAGAACTAATTCAATGTACAGGTTGGAAAGAGGATGTCATAGATTCATTCTTTGTCTGTGATTACTGTGCTGGGAAAATGTTGAAAAGTCAGGAGAATGCCCGATCAGTATTAAATAACCTTCATATAGACTGTACACCGGAATGTATAAAGTGTTTAAATAATTTTGAAATGGCAATGATTCGATTTGTAATGCCTTGTCTTACGATCGTCAGATTAGGGCAAGTAACTGCATTGAAGAGACCTAGAACAGAACTTGTTGACGCTCTTAAGGGGAGAATAGTATATCTACCTGTTGATGTGCAAGCAAATGCAGATATTCAGCCTGAAAAACTTCTTAACATTGATAGTTTTGTAGTCATTGTCAATGGTCAGCCTACTTACAACAAGAATGTTTGGACTGCACTAATAGATCTGAGAAAAGTCCATGAAGCACTGTTGTGGTTAAGAGAGAACAACAGTCTCTATAAAACAATACATGCATACACCCTAGAAGATTTAAAAAAAATACTTGAAGCCCGTCTTGCTGAAAAAGCGGTTGGTATTGATAATTTACCTGAAATACCGGAAGCTGCAATCCTTCAGAAACTGACAGAAAGTGCAAAATCTACATTGGTTGAACATTTTTCTGTCCAGCCTCTCAATTCAGCGGTTCCAAAAGACTTCATTGAAGATTTTAAGCAAATGAAAGATCTTGGTACTGACCAATTTCAAATCAAGAAACTAAAAGGTGAGAGCGAAGACTTATTTCAGGAAGAACTTGATCTAAAAGTGTTTCCAAATCTTTTCCCGAAAGGCAAATATGGCTTGCGTGACAAGGCAAGACCATTTCGGATTAGGAATGCAGAATATTTTAAATCAAGGCTTCTTAGCAGACATACTAAGTTTCGTCTTGACAAACAGTTTCTTTTTCACAGCTTCCAATTGCAAGAATTCTCTTACATGTGTAATAGCGTTGGTCATATGTTGCGGACTGTGAAACCAAATCAAACTGCTCGTCAATTTATAGACAGGCTTCATTCCCGTGATGGAGAGATGGAAGCGACTTTGTTTTCTGTTCAATCAAAAATCAGAGGATCTCAGCAGTATTTTCAATCTCTTTCCTATAAAGTAAAGTCAATGATTGAGCAATTGGGTTATTGACAGTTTCCTCTCCTGAATTTATTGACTATTTACGGACTGTCCATAAGAACTTACCTGGTGTGGCAAAAATGACCCCAGCAGAGTTGACGTGTCTAGATCCAATTGCAGTTTCCATGCACTTTGACAAAAAATGGACACCTATATTTAATGAGCTAATATGTTCAAAGACAAATCCTTTGTTTGGTAAAATTAAGGATCATTTCTGGCGTATCGAGTATCAGAAACGAGGTGCGCCTCATGTACACTGTGTGTTGTGGATTGAAGATGCTCCTATTATTGGGAAATCAACAGCGTCTGAAGTGATTCAGTATATCAATAGTATTATAACTTGTGAAATACCAAATAGATTGACTAGTCCAACTCTTCACAAACTGGTCAAAGACCATCAAGTGCACCGCTGTAATAAATACTGTCAAAGAAAATATAAGAGAAAAAGAGGAAGATGGGTTATGTATTGTAAGTTTGGCTTTCCTCGTCCTACAAAGGAACGAACAGAATTATATGACATCCTTGACTGCTTGGCTCATGGTACAAACTGTAAAAAGCCAAGAAAAAGAATATATCATCTGCTTCGAAGAGATGACGAGCGTTATATAAATGACTATTCTCCTGCGTTACTTATTGCTAATCAAGCAAACATTGATGTTCAATATATTGGCCATTTGGGCTCTAAATTACCGTATTACATTACCGATTACATGACAAAAGCAGAGAGTGTCGAAATAGAAGCAATGTGGGAGGAAGTAAATAATGCATGCAAAAGTCTTGGTCAACGAACTATGTCCTACTTGTTGAAGTCCATAAAAACCCGTCAAGTTGGAGCAGTTGAAGCTGCTGATAGGCTTCTTGGTACTAAATTGTATAGTATTTCTAGGCAATTTAGATATATTGACCTTGCGAAAAAGAGCGAGGTGAAGAGGACACTGAGAAGGTACGAGGAGCTTGAAAAGCTTGCTAAAAACGATCCACAGAGTAGTGATTTGTACATTGCCCACTGGGTTATTGATATCTACCCTAAAAGACCGGAACATATGGAAATTATCAGTCTTTTTCAGTTATTGTCTTGGTATGAACGGGAGCGTAATGGTACTGATGATAATATGATATTAACTGACGGGTCTTTCTACCTCAGAAAAATGCTTTTTAAACCATATATCATACAGCACAGAAAGGTAAACCCATTTGAAACTGACGAGAAGAAAAATGCTTACTATGGAGATCCTTTAAAATTGTTTAAACCTTGGAGAAATGAAAATGAACTAGTAGTAAGTGGAAATAGCAACTACAACACCTACTTTGTTGAAAGTGTAAACTATCCCAACATGGTAGCTTACCACGAAAAATTTGTTGTTAAGAGGAAAAGTGATATAGAATTTGAAGAAAGGGTCCGAGAACGTGCAAAAGAAATTCAGAAGGCAGAAAATATTTATGAAAACATTGAAGATGACCCGGAAAATGCAATTCAGGGAGGAGTCATTGACAGAGCAGCAGATGCTATGGAGGATTTGTTAGACGCAAAAAAACAGATTTTAAATGGTGACACCAAAGACAGGCTGAAAAATGATTATGAGTCGCTCAATATTCATCAAAAGAGAGTTGTTGACCAAATTTTAGACTCAGTTACCAAGCACAATAGTGCAACATCTGTGAAGTTGATTGTATCTGGATGTGGGGGTACAGAAAAATCTAGGGTTATCAGTGTCGTGAGAAGAATACTTTGCAACAAGTTCAAGAATGAAGATTGTCCCGTTGTAGTTATGGCACTTACTGGTATTGCTGCACATAGCATAAATGGTTTAACAATACATTGTTGTTTAAGTTTAGCTATTGATCAAGAAAACACCACAGAATACACACCTCTCTCCACTGAAAAACTTCTCACTTTGAGAAAGACACTTAAGGAGACAAGAGTTTTTATTATTGATGAAATTTGTATGGTTTCGTCTCTTCTTTAAACCTATATTCATTTAAGACTATCAAAAATATTGGCATTTGATTTGCCAATGGGCAATGCTAACTGCGTATTTTTGGGAGATTTTCTTCAATTAAGACCAGTAAGTGGTAATCCTCCTTATATGCCTCTCACACGACTTGAAGTAAAAAACAGGATCGGATCAGTTGGTACTTTTAACCTCTGGCATCTATTTGAGTATGAGGAACTAAGCATAAATGTGAGACAAAAGATGGATAAGAGTTATGCTATATAATAAAGAACGACCTCTTACCTATATTAATTTATATTCTTTATAAATTATATAAATGGATATTCTTATTAGCTTGTGTAAATTGCAAAAATATCCATGGTATCCGAGCAATATTACATTAAGGAACGAACTGTATACCATAGTAATACTTCTAGGATCGATACTATATATGATCCGGGTTGCAGCGGTAGCTAGCAACCTAGTAAGAGACGATCACCTCCAATGTTAAGAAATATAAAAACCCGTAGCTCCTAAAAAAAGAGTCAGATCAAAACAAAAAGTACACCATTAGAACCGCCTTGTCCAAATCCTCCATAAAGGAAACTTACCGCCCTTTGGCTTGAATAACAAAGAAAATATATTGGCTTGAAAATCAAGAAAATAGACTTTTACCACGTTATTCTCCCCATTTATACATTAAGAGACGATCATTGGAATAAAAAACCATTGCACACTTTGGACTTAGTTATCCGGGTTGCAGCGGTAGCTAGCAACTTAGTAAGAGACGATCACGTCCAATGTTAAGAAATATAAAAACCCATAGTTCCTAACAGAGGAGTCAGATCAAATTAAAAAGTACACCATTAGAACCGCCTTGTCCGAAACCCCTGTATAAGAAACTTTCTGTCCCTTGGCTTGAACAGCAAGGGAAATATATTGGCATGAAAATCAAGAAAATTGACTTTAACCACGTTATTCTCCCCAAACGGGATATTTTTTTCTTTTTTCTTTTTTCTTTTTCTTTTCCACAGATAGCTTGGCACTGGAACATCGTAGAGGGTTGTTCAATAGCTCATTTTAAAGGAAATTAATTGGGTTAAAAACCTTTTGTAACTAAAATAAATTATTTCTAAAAGAGAATAAATTTTTCCACCAAAAACTGCATTTTTGATGTCTTTTCACACTGCAGTCTTTCAAACATAATCGTATACCAGCGGTAAGATTTGAACCCACTCCTCCGAAGAGACTGGTGGCTAACACCAGTGTCTTGGACCACTCGGCCAGGCTGCCTCTCATAAATAAATATATATGTGAATTTGGGTTGCAGCAGTAGCTAGCAACCTAGTAAGAGACGATCAGTCCCATGCTAAGAAATATAACAAAACTCCTAAAAATAGAGTAAGATCAAAACAAAAGTACATCATTAGAATTACCTTGTCTGAAACCCTACTAGATAAATAATGAATGTCGTAGCTTTATATTAGAGCTATGAAGTGAATAGAAAAACACGAAATTATATTGTTGTTTCTGATGACGTCATGAAATAATATCATTGCGCCTTGACGTCAACAATAAAATCTTTACGCTGTGACGTCATAATTACTATATAGGAAGCGTCAGAACTGTAAATTTTCACATTCATAATTACATAATGGTTTCAGTCAAGCAAGCTGCACGCAAATTGAAAAAACAGTACTACACAAACAACAGAGATAGTATCTTGAAAATTATAATAAAGAACGAACTCTTGCCTATAATAGATTAGATACTCAACTTAATTATAGTTAATGATATACAATAAAGAACGACACCTTGCCCATGTTAACTAAAACATAAATAGGGATTATGTAATTTCCAATAGTATCATGGCTGTAGAGATGGCTGAAACCTAGTTACAATAAAAAACGATCATTGGAATAATTTTCCGGGTTGCATTACAGTAAAGAACGATCTCTCGTTCATAGTAACTGATTTGTCAATTATTACGATAAAAGACGATCATTGGAATAACAAACAATTACATACAATGGAATTAGCTAGCTCCTTGATTTTTTGAGACTCGTCTTTCCGGGTTGCAGCGGTAGCTAGCAACCTAGTAAGAGACGATCACGTCCAATGTTAAGAAATATAAAAACCCATAGTTCCTAACAGAGGAGTCAGATCAAAACAAAAGTACTCCATTAGAACCGCCTTGTCCGAAACCCCTGTATAGGAAACTTTCTGTCCCTTGGCTTGAACAGCAAGGGAAATATATTGGCTTGAAAATCAAGAAAAGTGGCAGCTACTATAACATTCTGCCTAAACGGGATATTTTTTCTTTTTTTCTCTTTTCTTTCTTTTCCACAGATAGCTTGGCACTGGAACATCGTAGAGGGTTGTTCAATAGCTCTTTTTAAAGGAAATTAATTGGGTTAAAAATCTATAGTAACTAAAATAAATTATTTCTAAAAGTTTTTTATAATAAAGAACGAACATTTTACCGATTATCTACTAATAACCATATATGACGTAATAAGTGACATGACGTAATATCTAAAACCTATTGTGAACTAATAACCATATATGAATTAATTACGGACGTGACGTAAAAATTGAAAAATTTTATTTTATTTTATTTTCGTTTTTAGTTCAGAATCGCTAAAGTTATAAACTGCAAAAATATTTATGGTGTCTGAACAATAGTTTTAATCTTTTAATTTAGACTAGAAAAATACCTGAAAATTTAAAATTTAGTTTAATTTTTTTTTAGGTTCTTGATACTTGATACGTGACATAAACATTCAACTAATGGTTAAATAATGGTTTCAATCAAGCAAGCTATACGCAAGTTGAAAAAACAGTACTACACAAACAACAGAGATAGTAACTTGAAAAGAAAAAAGCAAAGGTATTCAACCGACCAGGCGTATCGAGAAGTAATTATATTAAAAGACGATGATTAGGAGATCATACGTAAGGGATCGTACAATAAAGAACGACCTCTTGCCTATACTAAATTTTATACGCCACTTAATTATAGTATAGGATAGTAATTCAACAGATAGCTTGGCACTGGAACATCGTAGATAGTTGTTCAATAGCTCATTTTAAAGGAAATTAATTGGGTTAAAAATCTATTATAATAAAGATCGAACTCTTCCCTATACTAACTTGCATACGCAACTTCACTATAGTTAAGATTACAGTATTTATATTTTTACATTAAAAGACGATCACTGAAATAAAAAACCATTCCATACATTGGACTTATTTAGCTACTTGATTGTTTGAGTTTCGTCTCTTACTATTTAAAAAAAGAAAAAGCCGTAGGCTTTTTCCTGTTTGTATTTATAGTTAAAAAACGAACTCAAGTCCAAAGAAACTGAACACTGTGGTTCATTCATATTATATTCATTATTTTAGCTAGAATGTAAATAAACAAGTTTCATTTTTAAATTTTAAATTGAAAAGATAGTGCTTTTAATTCAACATATTAAAAGTTCTCCCCGATGGGGAATCGAACCCCCTTCTCCCGGGTAATAAGTGGGCATACTTACCATTTTACTATCGAAGACTTATAAAATAAAAGTTTCATATAAGATATGATAATAATTTTTTAATCAGGGTTACATAAAGGCTCGATCATCGAATTTCCGGGATGCAGCGGTAGCTAGCAACCTAGTAAGAGACGATCGCGTCCAATGTTAAGAAATATAAAACCCCTAACTCCTGAGAAAAGAGTCAGATCAAAACAAAAATTACACCATTAGAACCACCTTGTCCAAAACCCCTATTAAGGAAACTTATCACTCTTTGGCTTGAATAACAAAGAAAATATATTGGCTTGAAAATCAAGAAAATTGACTTTAACCACGTTATTCTCCACAAACGGGATATTTTTTTCTTTCCGCTTGATTTTCCTCCTCAACTAGCTGGACACAGGAAAATCATAGAGAGCTGTATAATAGCTCATTTTAAAGGAAATTGCAACATCTAGTCACTTTTGTAATTAAAAATAAAATACTTTTTTAAAGTAGAATCAATTTTGTCAAAAAAATTGCATTTTTGATGTATTTTCATACTGCATTCTTTTCAAAGATATTTGAATTTTGAAGCAATCAAATATCCGGGTTGCAGTGGTAGCTAGCAACCTAGTAAGAGACGATCAAGTCCAATTTTAGGAAATATAAAAACCCCTAACTCCTGAGAAAAGAGTCAGATCAAAACAAAAATTACACCATTAGAACCACCTTGTCCAAAACCCCTATTATTACAGTAAAGAACGATCTCTCGTCAATAGTAACTGATATATGGTGGTTCCAGTTACAGTATCCGGGTTGCAGCGGTAGCTAGCAACCTAGTAAGAGACGATCACGTCCAATGTTAAAAAATATAAAACCCCCCAACTCCTAAAAAAAGAGTCAGATCAAAACAAAAAGTACACCATTAGAACCCCCTTATCCGAATCCTCTATAAAGGAAACTTACCGCCCTTTGGCTTGAATAACAAAGAAAATATATTGGCTTGAAAATCAAGAAAATTGACTTTTACCACGTTATTCTCCACGAACGGGATATTTCTTTCTTTCCGCTTGATTTTTCTCCTCAGCTAGCTGGGCACTGGAAAATCATAGAGAGCTGTATAATAGCTCATTTTAAAGGAAATTGCAACATCTAGTGCCTTTTGTAATTAAAAATAAAATACTTTTTAAAGTAGAATCAGTTTTGTCAAAAAAATTGCATTTTTGATGTATTTTCATACTGCAGTCTTTTCAAAGATATTTGAATTTTGAAGCAATCAAACAGTTCATGGTAATGCACTCTATAGTAATAATAGCTACTTGTCTCAATAGTAACCGAAACTCCTGGAACCAAAATTTTTTTTTTGGCTTAATTGCTAAAATTATTATGTAAACTGCAAAAATATTTATGATGCCTAATCAGTAATAGTAATTTCTTAATTTAAACAACAAAAATACATGATAATTTTATAATTAGTTTTACTTTTTGTCTCCTGGAAGAAAAATTTTTTTCACGTATCTCCATATTATTGTCTTATAATTGCAATTATTTTAGTTTTCAGTCCAGAATCACTAAACTTATTATGTAAACTGCAAAAATATTTATGGTGTCTAACCAATAATACTAATTTTGTAATTCAAACAAGATAAATACCTGAAAATTTTAAAATTGGTTTTGTTTTATGCTAGGTTTTAGATACTCGACACGGGTTACAATAAAGAACGAAACCTAGCCTATGTTAACTGAAACATAAATAGGGATTATGTAATTTCCTTCAGTATCCTGGCTGTAGAGATGGCTGAAACCTAGTAATACATATAAGATCGATGTCATCCGTGTTGTTTCCGGGTTGCAGCGGTAGCTAGCAACCTAGTAAGAGACGATCACGTCCAATGTTACGAAATATAAAAACCCATAGTTCCTAAAAAAGGAGACAGATCAAAACAAAAAGTACACCATTAGAACCGCCTTGTCTGAAACCCCTGTATAGGAAACTCTCTGTATAGGAACAGCAAGGAAATTATAGTAAAGAACGATCTCTCGCCAATAGTAATTGATATACGGTGGCTCCAGGGGTTTACAGTAAAGAACGATCTCTCGCCCATAGTAACTGATATACGGTGGTTCCAGGGGTAGCTATCCGGGTTGCAGCGGTATAATAAAGATTACAGTAAAGAACGAACTTCCAGCCCATAGTAACTAAAATAAGATTATATCCGGGTTGCAGTGGTAGCTAGCAACCTAGTAAGAGACTTTAATATTAAAGATTGATCAATGGAGTCATAATCGTAGGTTGTAGCCAGGTCATCTCTTACTATTCCAATTAAGAAAAAGCCATAGGCCTTTTCCTGTTTGTAATCCGGGCTGCAGCGGTAGCTAGCATCCAAGTATTCTTTGAGAGTCGTCTCTTTTTAATCGAAAAAATAAAAAGCCGTGAGCTTTTTCCTGTTTGTAATCAGGGTTTTAACACTAAACGACCATCATTGGAATCACAAACCTTTGCATACATCGGACTTAGTTAGCTACTTGATTGTTTTAGGTTATTCTTTTACTATTTCAAAGAAGAAAAACGTCCAATGTTAAGAAATAAAAAAACCCATAGTTCCTAAAAAAGGAGTCAGATCAAAACAAAAAGTACACCATTAGAACCGCCGTGTCCGAAACCCCTGTATAGGAAACTTTCTGTCCCTTGGCTTGAACAGCAAGGGAAATATATTGGCTTTAAAATCAAGAAAATTGACTTTAACCACGTTATTCTCCTCAAACGGTATATTTGTTTCTTTCTTTCTTTTGTTTCCAGAGATAGCTTGGCACTGGAACATCGTAGAGGGTTGTTCAATGGCTCATCCTAAAGGAAATTAATTGGGTTAAAAGCCTTTTGTAACTAAAATAAATTATTTCTAAAATCCGGGTTGCAGCGGTAGCTAGCAACCTAGTAAGAGACGATCACGTCCAATGTTAAGAAATATAAAAACCCATAGTTCTTAAAAAAAAGAGTCAGATCAAAACAAAAAGTACACCATTAGAACCGCCTTGTCCGAAACCCCTGCATAGTAAAATTTCTGTCCCTTGGCTTGAACAGCAAGGGAAATATATTGGCTTGAAAATCAAGAAAAGTGGCAGCTACTACAACATTCTGCCTAAACGGGATATTTTTTCTTTTTTTCTTTTTTTTTTCTTTTGTATCCAGAGATAGCTTGGCACTGGAACATCGTAGAGGATTGTTCAATAGCTCATTTTAAAGGAAATTAATTGGGTTAAAAATCTATAGTAACTAAAATAAATTATTTCTAAAAGAGAATAAATTTTTCCACCAAAAACTGCATTTTGATGTCTTTTTCGGGTTGCAGCGGTAGCTAGCAACCTAGTAAGAGACGATCACGTCCAATGTTAAGAAATATAAAAACCCATAGTTCTTAAAAAAAAGAGTCAGATCAAAACAAAAAGTACACCATTAGAACCGCCTTGTCCGAAACCCCTGCATAGTAAAATTTCTGTCCCTTGGCTTGAACAGCAAGGGAAATATATTGGCTTGAAAATCAAGAAAAGTGGCAGCAACTACAACATTCTGCCTAAACGGGATATTTTTTCTTTTTTTCTTTTTTTTTTCTTTTGTATCCAGAGATAGCTTGGCACTGGAACATCGTAGAGGGTTGTTCAATAGCTCATTTTAAAGGAAATTAATTGGGTTAAAAATCTATAGTAACTAAAATAAATTATTTCTAAAAGAGAATATTACTATAAGGAACAAACTCTAGCCTATATACAATAAAGAACGACACCTTGCCCATGTTAACTTAAACATAAATAGGGATTATGTAATTTCCAATAGTATCATGGCTGTAGAGATGGCTGAAACCTAGTTACAATAAAAAACGATCATTGGAATAACAAAAATTGCATACCTTTGGAATTAGCTGACTACTTGATTATTTGAGACTCGTCTCTTACTATTTAAAAGAAGAAAAAGCCGTAGGCTTTTTCCTGTGTGTAATCAGTTGATTATCATAGGCAGCGCGCTAGCACTGCCTGAGTAAAGAACGATGTGGGCACAATGTGTTTTTTTCCGGGTTGCAGCGATAGCTAGCAACCTAGTAAGAGACAATCACGTCCAATTTAAGAAATATAAAAACCCCTAACTCCTAAAAAAGGAGTCAGATCAAAACAAAAAGTACACCATTAGAACCGCCTTGTCAAAAACCCCTGTATAGGAAACTTTCTGTCCCTTGGCTTGAACAGCAAGGGAAATATATTGGCTTGAAAATCAAGAAAATTGACTTTAACCACGTTATTCTCCCCAAACGGGATATTTTTTTCTCTTTTTTTTTTTTTTTTCTTTTCCACAGTTATAATAAAGATCGATCTCTTCCCTATACTAACTTGCATATGCAATTATAATAAAGAACGACCTCTTTCCTATAATAATTACAATAAAGAAGGACACCTAGCCCATGTTAACTGAAACATAAATATGGATTATGTAATTTTACATTACAAGACAATCATTAAAATAACAAACAATTTCATACATTGGAATTAGTTTGCTACTTAATTGTTTGAGGTTCGTCTCTTACTATTTAAAAGAAGAAAAAGCCGTAGGATTTTTCCTGTTTGTAATCAGTTTATTATCCGGGTTGCAGCGGTAGCTAGCAACTTACATAAAGGACCGATATAGTTCATCATAAATGGTATTTCTCAATTAGGTTTTTTTATATAATCCTGGTTGCAGCATAATACAATAAAAGACGATCATTGGAATAACAAACAATTGCATACATTGGAATTAGCTAGCTACTTGATTGCTTGAGACTCGTCTCTTACTATTTCAAAGAAGAAAAAGCCGTAGGCTTTTTCCTGTGTGTTTATATTAAAGACGATCATTAGAAGAACAAATTATTGCATACATTGGATTTTCATTAGGATTCGATGACTTTTAGGGGATGTTTTCCCTTTTTTCGAAAATAGGGAAAAATTTCCCAGGCTCGTAACTTTTGATGAGTAAGACTGAACTTGATGAAACTTAAAGATTTAAAATCAGCATAAAAATCTATTTCTTTTGATGTATCTATTGATTTAAAATTCCGTTTTTTATAGTTTCGGTTAGCCTACTATTGAGACGAGTCGCTCTTACTATGCAGTTCGTTACCACGAACTGTTTGACAAGTTATAAACACTATGATAAAACTAAAGTCGAGGAGAAAATAGCTTAATTATGTAAACTGTAAAAATACTTTAGGTATGAGAGTAAAAATTTCCTGCTATCAAATACAACTCAAAATATTCTTAAAAATGTGAAAACTAGTTTTTTTTTTTCTTGAGGTTATCCCCACAATTAACATTTCAGTTACTACGAGCTAACGTTCGTTATTTGTTATAGACACGTCGTAAACACTATGATAAAGCAAAAGACAAGGGAAAAACTAGCTAAATTATGTAGACTGCAAAAATATTTAGGATATGATAGTAAAAATTTCTTTTGATTAAATACAACTCGAAATATTCTTAGAAATGTTAAAGTTAGTTTCTTTTATCTTGAGGTTAAAGTTATTTGATAAAAGAAATGAATTAGTTACATGAATCAAAAATGAAATTTTTCGTTTTCATCGTTATCTTTTATTTTAAGTTTTACTTGGTCAATACCGAAAAATTTGACCAAGAAGACGAAAGAAAACTTAGTGGTTTAATTGTTACTGTCGATCGACTCCAATTTCTATCTTCCTTGTCAGGAGGAGAGCTCACTAGCCAATGCACTACAGCAACTATTAGTACAAAAGTAATTATAGGTTTGATGATGTGTCTGAACATTAAATTAAAAGACGATCTTTTGAATATCCGGGTTGCAGCGGTAGCTAGCAACATAGTAAGAGACGATCACTTCCAATGTTAAGAAATATAAAAACCCATAGTTCCTAAAAAAAGGAGTCAGATTAAAACAAAAAGTACACCATTAGAACCGCCTTGTCCGAAACCCCTGTATAGTAAACTTTCTGTTATTTGGCTTGAACAGCAAGGGAAATCCGGGTTGCAGCGGTAGCTAGTAACCTAGTAAGAGACGATCACGTCCAATGTTAAGAAATATAAAAACCCTTAACTCCTAAAAAAGAGTCAAATCAAACCAAAAAGTACATCATTAGAACCGCCTTGTCCGAAACCCCTATAAAGGAAACTTACCGCCCTTTGGCTTGAATAACAAAGAAAATATATTGGCTTGAAAATCAAGAAAATTGACTTCAACCACGTTATTTTCCACAAACAGGATATTTTTTTCTTTCTTTCTTCTTTTCCACAGATAGCTTGGCACTGGAACATCTTAGAGAGTTGTTCAATGGCTCATCTTAAAGGAAATCTCTAGATCTAGTGCTATTTGTACTTATTTTTTTTAATTAATTATTTTTTACGAAAAACTTAATTTTTTATATACAATATTGATCAATGACGTCATAGTCGTTGGATGTAGTTAGTATCCGGGTTGCAGCGGTAGCTAGCAACCTAGTAAGAGACGATCACGTCCAATGTTAAGAAATATAAAAACCCATAGTTCTTAAAAAAAGAGTCAAATCAAAACAAAAAGTACACCATTAGAACCGCCTTGTCCGAAACCCCTGCATAGTAAAATTTCTGTCCCTTGGCTTGAACAGCAAGGGAAATATATTGGCTTGAAAATCAAGAAAAGTGGCAGCTATTACAACATTCTGCCTAAACGGGATATTTTTTTTCTTTTTTTTTTTTTCTTTTTTTTTTCTTTTTTTGTATCCAGAGATAGCTTGGCACTGGAACATCGTAGAGGGTTGTTCAATAGCTCATTTTAAAGGAAATTAATTGGGTTAAAAATCTATAGTAACTAAAATAAATTATTTCTAAAAGAGAATAAATTTTTCCACCAAAAACTGCATTTTGATGTCTTTTCACACTGCAGTCTTTCAAACATAATCCGGGTTGCAGCGGTAGCTAGCAACCTAGTAAGAGACGATCACCTCCAATGTCAAGAAATATAAAACCCCCCAACTCCTAAAAAAAAGAGTCAGATCAAAACAAAAAGTACACCATTAGAACCGCCTTATCCGAATCCTCTATAAAGGAAACTTACCACCCTTTGGCTTGAATAACAAAGAAAATATATTGGCTTGAAAATCAAGAAAATTGACTTTTACCACGTTATTCTCCACAAAGGGGATATTTTTTTCTTTCCGCTTTTTTTTTTCTGCTCAGCTAGCTGGGCACTGGAAAATCATAGAGAGCTGTATAATAGCTCATTTTAAAGGAAATTGCAACATCTAGTCACTTTTGTATTTAAAAATAAAATACTTTTTAAAGTAGAATCAATTTTGTCAAAAAAATTGCATTTTTGATGTATTTTCATACTGCAGTCTTTTCAAAGATATTTGAATTTTGAAGCAATAAAACAGTTCATGTAATGAACTCTATAGTAATAATAGCTACTTGTCTCAATAGTAACCGAAACTCCTGGAACCAAAATTTTCTTTTTTGGCTTAATCGCTAAAATTATTATGTAAACTGCAAAAATATTTATGATACCTAATCAGTAATAGTAATTTTTTAATTTAAACAACAAAAATACATGAAAATTCTAAAATTAGTTTTGCTTTTTGTCTCCTGGAAGAAATTTTTTTTTCATCTCAGTTCAAATTTATTATTGTATCCTGGAACCAAGCTTTTTTTGGTTTGTAACCCGTAAAGTACATATCTCCATATTATTGTCTCATAATTGCAATTATTTTAGTTTTCAGTCCAGAATCACTAAACTTATTATGTAAACTGCAAAAATATTTATGGTGTCTAACCAATAATACTAATTTTGTAATTCAAACAAGATAAATACCTGAAAATTTTAAAATTAGTTTTGTTTTATGCTAGGTTTTAGATACTCGACACGGGATTTTGTGTGCTTAATAATTTTAAACCTTGAAAAAATATGGTCTCACGCGAGTGGAAAAAAAGAAAGAATAACCAAAAACAATATCAAAATAGAACAATCCAAATTTCTACTAATAGAAAACTTTACTACACAAAAAATAAAGCTAACATCCTGAAATATCAGAAAATTTATTTAAAAGAGATAAAAATGCCACCAAACGCAATAAAGCTCGAGCACGCGTAAGGATTGCTACTAAGATGTCTTGTGATCCAGGATTTAAGAAAATGAAATATGACAGAGCAAAACAGAGGTATCTTACGGATCAGGGGTATCGAGAAGGGAAAATTGAGACAGCGAAACAAAAGAGCAAGGAAAGGTATGATAACGATATAGATTACCGAAACAAACATAAGAAAAAAGTTGCTACCAGAATAATGGGTAGATACTGGGGTGACAAAAGCTATAATGAAAAAATTAAATTCTCTGCGAGGTTGTACCGAAGAACGCATAAGGACAAAGGGAAAAATTACATTCAGAAATACAAGAAGATGGCAAAAATGCAGGCTGATCTTTGTAAATTGAGAAACATTTTACGCATGTTTTATCGGGATCACGAAAAGTATTCGAAATTACAGATTAAAATTCTCTTTGAAAGAGCGGATGCTGTTGAAAAGTCGGCTAGAAATGCTTTGGCAAAGCTTCATAGCAATATCCAAAAGAAATGTTGTCAGTTTAACGAAAAGCTTCCAAGGTAATGGATTGGCAACTGCGGAACAGTTTATAGATGCAATGGAAAATGTTCGACAACACAGTGAATATACGGAGGCGTACTTCTTAGAAAATTCGTATATTAATTTTGGAAGGAGCAATTGCAGTTTATGTAGCAGCAATAAAAATATATATACAAGCATACCTATCAACAGCGAAGGAAAAGCAATGTTTTTCAATTATGGCGAAAACGAGCCTGTTAGGGTTATTAGTAAATGTGTTTGTAAGACTAATGATTTAGAACAAATTCCTGGAACACCGACTCAAGAAAAAAGCATTTCTAACTGTGTTTTAAACAGTTCGTTTAGTTCTACTGAATATTTGGCAAAAAATTCTCTGTGTAGTAGAACAAACTGTCCTGAAAAGTACGAGACAACTATTGAAAAATGCTCTAAAACTAGATCTGACAAGGAAATTATGATGGCTGAAGTCACCTATAACAATCTGAGTAAACATTCAAAACCAAAAATTGGGCAGCAGAATACTTGGCAATGTCACCCTGATATCCGCAAGCTCTATCCGACGGATATTGAATTATGTCAAATTCTTTTTGATATCCTTGAAAACAATATAGCATTAAAATTTTCAACTGACAAAGTGGTTAATTTCTACCTTGGCGGCTTGGATTATTGTGAAATAAATTACAGGGACACTAGAAAGCATGGGCATTCGTTATACTGTAGCCCAAATGAGGGATGTCAGAGCTATTTGCGTTCTCTAAGGGCACTAGCTCCACATTTTCCTGTCTTGAACTGTTTCATTAATAGCGTATATAAGGCAGTATCAAAATGTAAGATTATACAACATATTAATCTACTAAAAGTCGAGGGCTCGTACAAGGAACTAAGTCATTACATAGAAGAAGTGTCAAGTAGACTCTGTCGTAATAATAGTCAAGACTTCATTTACGGTGATAGCAATATTAGAGTTTCTGTGGATGAAAATACAATAATAAAATTATTTGGTGAGAGCCTTGATAAGGTAGCTAACATTAGGGATGTATACCCCACAATGCATTGTGACAGTTGTGAGCAGATAAAGACAAAATACCAATTGAAGAGTCTAAGATCCCTTTCAAATAAGAAAGGTTTTGATGTAATGATGGCCACGATTTTAGAACACCTACAACAGGACATACCCAAAGATGACAGAGAAGAACTAATTCAATGTACAGGTTGGAAAGAGGATGTCATAGATTCATTCTTTGTCTGTGATTACTGTGCTGGGAAAATGTTGAAAAGTCAGGAGAATGTCCGATCAGTATTAAATAACCTTCATATAGACTGTACACCGGAATGTATAAAGTGTTTAAATAATTTTGAAATGGCAATGATTCGATTTGTAATGCCTTGTCTTACGATCGTCAGATTAGGACAAGTAACTGCATTGAAGAGACCTAGAACAGAACTTGTTGACGCTCTTAACGGGAGAATAGTATATCTACCTGTTGATGTGCAAGCAAATGCAGATATTCAGCCTGAAAAACTTCTTAACATTGATAGTTTTGTAGTCATTGTCAATGGTCAGCCTACTTACAACAAGAATGTTTGGACTGCACTAATAGATCTGAGAAAAGTCCATGAAGCACTGTTGTGGTTAAGAGAGAACAACAGTCTCTATAAAACAATACATGCATACACCCTAGAAGATTTAAAAAAAATACTTGAAGCCCGTCTTGCTGAAAAAGCGGCTGGTGTTGATAATTTACCTGAAATACCGGAAGCTGCAATCCTTCAGAAACTGACAGAAAGTGCAAAATCTACATTGGTTGAACATTTTTCTGTCCAGCCTCTCAATTCAGCGGTTCCAAAAGACTTCATTGAAGATTTTAAGCAAATGAAAGATCTTGGTACTGACCAATTTCAAATCAAGAAACTAAAAGGTGAGAGCGAAGACTTATTTCAGGAAGAACTTGATCTAAAAGTGTTTCCAAATCTTTTCCCGAAAGGCAAATATGGCTTGCGTGACAAGGCAAGACCATTTCGGATTAGGAATGCAGAATATTTTAAATCAAGGCTTCTTAGCAGACATACTAAGTTTCGTCTTGACAAACAGTTTCTTTTTCACAGCTTCCAATTGCAAGAATTCTCTTACATGTGTAATAGCGTTGGTCATATGTTGCGGACTGTGAAACCAAATCAAAATGCTCGTCAATTTATAGACAGGCTTCATTCCCGTGATGGAGAGATGGAAGCGACTTTGTTTTCTGTTCAATCAAAAATCAGAGGATCTCAGCAGTATTTTCAATCTCTTTCCTATAAAATAAAGTCAATGATTGAGCAATTGGGTCCACCGACTTTGTTTTTGACAGTTTCATGTGTATAATAAAGATCCAACTCTTGCCTATACTAACTGGTATGGGTCGCTTAACTATAGTGTAGGATTGTAAAGTTATATTTAAAGTCAACAAATTAAAAATTCTCTACAACGGGGAATCGAACCCTGATGGCCCTCGTGACAAGCGGTTATGTTTACCATTGTACTATTGGATACTCATGATGAATATGTTACATATAAGACATAATAAAAATGGTTAACTTACTAAGAAAATTAAATAAGGAATCGGTCTGGTTAATTATAAATGGGGATTATGTAAGTTTCATCGATAGCATGGCTGTAGAGATGGCCAAAACCTAGTAAAGAATAAATCGTGGCACATATTGGGTTTAGTTTGATCCGGGTTGCAGCGGTAGCTAGCAACCTAGTAAGAGACGATCACGTCCAATGTTAAGAAATATAAAAACCCATAGTTTCTAAAAAAGGAGTCAGATCAAAACAAAAAGTACACCATTAGAGCCGCCTTGTCCGAAACCCCTGTATAGGAAACTTTCTGTCCCTTGGCTTGAACATTTTTACATTAAAAGACGATCACTGAAATAACAAACCATTCCATACATTGGACTTAGTTAGCTACTTGATTGTTTGAGTTTCGTCTCTTACTATTTAAAAGAAGAAAAAGCCGTAGGCTTTTTCCTGTTTGTATTTATAGTTAAAAAACTAACTCAAGTCCAAAGAAACTGAACACTGTGGTTCATTTCCGGGTTGCAGCGGTAGCTAGCAACCTAGTAAGAGACGATCACGTCCAATGTTAAGAAATAAAAAAAACCATAGTTCCTAAAAAAGGAGTCAGATCAAAACAAAAAGTACACCATTAGAACCGCCTTGTCCGAAACCCCTGTATAGGAAACTTTCTGTCCCTTGGCTTGAACAGCAAGGGAAATATATTGGTTTGAAAATCAAGAAAGATGGTAGCTACTACAACATTCTGCCTAAACGGGATATTTTTTCTTTCTTTCTTTTGTTTCCAGAGATAGCTTGGCACTGGAACATCGTAGAAAGTTGTTCAATGGCTCATTTTAAAGGAAATGAATTGGGTTAAAAAGCTTTTGTAACTAAAAAATTATTTTAAAACAGGATAAATTTTTCCACTAAAAACTGTATTTTTTATGTCTTTTTATACTGCTGTCTTTTCAAAGACATTTGATTTTTGAAGCAATCAAACAGTTCGTGGTAAGGTTGTATTTTAAACTTTATATTCCATAGATAGCTTAGCACTGGAACATCGTAAAGAGTTGTTCAATGGATCATATTAAAGTAAATTAATAACATTCAAGGACGTATCCAAAGGGTTTAGTGGGTTTTTATAATAAAGAACGAATATTCTACCGATTGTCTACAAATAACCATATATGACGTAATGTCTAACACCTATTGTGTACTAATAACCATATGTGATTTTATGAGTGACGTGACGTAAAAATTGAAAAAAATCCCTTTTTATTCTATTTTAGTTTTCAGTTCAGAATCGCTAAAGTTATAAACTGAAAAATCTTTATGGTATCTGAGCAATAATTTTTACCTTTTAATTACAGTAAGGACCAAAGTCTAGCTCATAGTAACTGATGTAACAGAAAAAATATAAAAAGGTTTGTGGTGTATATGACGTCATTATAATGATGAACTAACTCTTGCCTATACTAACTAAAAGCCAGCTACACTTTGACTTCAGTAGGCAGCCTGGTTAAAAAATAAGTTCCAGAAGATGCATAAAATTATCAAGTTGGAAATGTCACTTCAAAGTTATAATTGTCTCCTGGAACCAAATTTTTTTTGGCTCAACTTCTAAAGTGCGTATATTTTGTGCTATATATTCGTAGAAAAGAAATTCAATATTTTATTTTAGTTTAATTTTCAGTTCATTATGTGAACGCCAAAAACATTTATGGTGTCCAAGAAATAATTTTTTATTTTAAAATTAGTTTCGTTTTTTGCTAGTTACAGAAAGAATAAATTATAAATGGTGCTAGTCAGGATATTACATTAAAAGACGATCATTGGAATAACAATCATAGGCAACGCGCCAGCGCTGCCTAAGTAAAGAATGATGTGGCCACAACGTGTTTTTTTCTCCATACCCGGGCACTTTGTATCGAAGGAGTCGTCGTAGAAACTTCGAAAAGGGCTCATTCGATTGGAAATTGAAGTGGCTAGTGCTCTTTCTAATAGTCGAAAGTGATTGGAGGGCAACTATCCCCCCCCCCCAAAGCCCATCATTCCCCCAAATAAGTCCAATCAAAATTTTGAGATAGCCATTTTGTTCAGCGTAGTTGATTTCCAGATAGATCTAATACAAGGGACACTGTGGTTCAACTAAAAATTGAAGATGATTTATTTCGTGAAACAAAGACATGGGCGGAGAGTAAGGAAGACATAAGAGACACAAAAAAGAGATGTGGTTTACAAATTCAGCCTCTGATTGTGGAGAATAAAATTTTCGGGGAATTACAAAACGAATTTAGGAGAAACAAAGAGGCCCAAGACCCATTGGGAATAAAACAAGATGATCACAAAATAGAGTTAAACGACCTACAGCGGGTTGAAGAAAAGTTGAAAGATATCGAATGTCGGGTTGGATTGGAAAAGCTTGGGAAGGAATCTGAGATTAGTCCTGTCAACTCTTATGGAGATTTGATTTCTTTTGGGGGGTGGAAGGAGCCTCTTTGGAGAACCATGAATGATGGACGATTCGCTCAACGGATAACTGGTTGGCCAGTTGTGACTATGTTAACGAGATTTTGCCTCTCTTGACGAGTCCTTGGGGGATATTCTCTCGCAGTCATTTTATATTTCAACCAAACCTTTGTTCAGTAGCCCTCTTCACGGTTTAAATCTTCATGGGAATCGACGATTAATTCCTACAAACCATATTCCTCGAGTTACGTATTCAAATTTGATCTTCAGTTGGCACTAAAGAGTGTTCCTCCCTCGACTATCCCAGGAAAGTGAACCCAGAAGAAATTGATGCACAGTTCGTTGAGATTCCTACCTGATTTCTCTGTACCCCTATCGTTTTCAATGGCCTGTGTATTTTCGGCCTTAGATTATTTCAAATTATGGCAACGGACAATTCGCTTTTTAATTTAGATGTGGTGTTGTTTCCTCCGATTGAGAGTAAGAGACTAGTTCAGCCAATTTTCATATGGACTGGCATCATGGAATGAGCCAGAACCCGATTATACGCTCTCTAAAATGTAAATTCGTGAGGGCGAGAATTTTTTTGTTAATCATGCTAAGCACGATTATTTTCTGGTAATCTTGTGGACTTCAATTTTCAAAACGTTATGCAGATGCCTATACGATCTAGACCATGGTGGCTCTGCAGTAGAGACGTGTGGGTGGCGACAGATCCAGAGCCAAGCTGTGGACGCAGCAGCACAGACGCTGATAGAAGAAAGAAGGCAAATGGATGTTGTAATATTGAAGTTCAGTGTTTATGTTTGTAAGGGTAGACCAGCGTGGGGCGTAGGTGGTCATTCATCTTACGGGGGGAAGTGTTTGGGTTTCACCCCTGTTTATTTTCTTTTTCAGATAAATGACTTGTTTTCGTTTCCGTAATTACATTTGCTTATAATTGCCTATAGTATAATTTTCAATGGTAAGTTGAAGTCTCGTTGCTAAGCTAGTGGATTTGCAATAAGTAAGCTTTAAAGCTAAATTCCATTTTTGACTTCTTGTTCTGGGCCATTGAAAGATAATATTATTGAAAAGAGGTCAAGGATTTAAACCTTAATTTAGTGGATTGGCCCGGGGCCAATCTAAGGTCCACCCCTACAGAAAGTACTTTTGTACAGAAGTGGTGTTTTTGTTTATAATCTACATTTAGACCCCGTTAAGGGAGTCGCGTTTTTTTTCCAGAGTTGATATATGTGCGTGTTTGTCAAATGACCTTTAGAAGAATACAAGTAAGCTTTTTTTCTACAGCCAAATGAGATTTTTTTTTTCCAGGAACCCAGGCAGGGTAGGAAAAGAGTTCGCGAGAAATACTGTCACTAGTATATCGACAGGGGGGCCCGTTTACTGTCCAAAGAGATAGCTAGAGATATTAGGGGGGACCCATGTGGGGTCACCCATGACCGAGAGTTTGGCCCGTTTGACCGTTCGATCACGTTACCATACCCTGGAACAGGGTATACCGTAATAGGATATTACCATACCCTATATTTTTTTACCATACCCAATATCGGGCGGGGGGAGGCGTACGTACTTCCATTCACTTTTGACTCTTAAAAAGGGTACTAAAACTTCCGACTTTCAATCAAACGAGCTCCATCTGATTCGAAGTTTATACAACTAACCGTTCCATAAAAACCTTATAAGTAGTAGATTGTGCATAATGAATTCTATGGAAGCTATAGCAAGGACATATGGAATTTGCTTGAAGCTATAGCAATTTGAAATATCATATGGAATTTGGGTGAAGCTATAGCAATTTGAAATATCATAATGAATTCTATGGAAGCTATGGCAAGGACATATGGAATTTGCTTGAAGCTATAGCAATTTGAAATATCATATGGAATTTGCTTGAAGCTATATACTTTGCGTACGCCCCCGTACCAAACAGGTTTTTCTGGTAGGTAATTCTATTCTACAGGTCATTACACCTTTGCCAAGAGATTTACGCAATTAATTAAACCTGTATTATAAAACCCGCGCGTCTTGTTTCGAGTTTTAACGGACAAGTTTTTGAAAAGCAGAAAGTTTTTTTTTTCTTGTTTAGCATTTGCAAAAAAGGGGTAATTAGTGAGTGGAAAATTTTTTAATGCATTTACAATCGGAGATGTTTGATTAACCTTTGGAAAAAAGGGGTAATGGGATTTGTGAATTGGAGGAGATGCCATGATTATGTACTGTATAATACAAAAGTGATGTTTTGGAGCGTATTGTCAATTTAACGAGAAAATGACTGAAAAGTGTTTTAAGGGAGATGGGTTGCATGGAGGGTTGAGTTGCATGAGAGTTCAGTTAAAGGGGGTACAGTTACACGGGGGTTTCGGTTATACAAGGGTTCAGTCAAAAGGGGGTTCAGTTGCACGGGGGTTGAGTTAAATGGGGATTGAGTTCCACGAGAGTAGTGCTTTGTCGTGGTTTAGCTTGTCACAGTTTTAAAAGACCTTTACGGGGATTGAGAGACTCAGTTGCCGGATTCCGTGTGGTTTTTCTTTACTTGGTGGTCAATAAAAACGAAATTTTTGTGTTAAATAAGTAGTTTTTGTATCTTTAAAAAGAGCTTTAAGGGGTTTGAGAGACTCAGTTGCCTGATTCCGTGTGGTTTTTCTTTACTTGGTGGTAATTAAAAACTAATTTTGTGTTTTTTCTAATTATTTTCTTTATCTTTTAAAAAAGCTTTACGGGGTTTGAGAGACTCAGTCGCCGAATTCAGTGATGTTATCAATTACTTGGTGGTAATTAAAAATGAAAATGTTGTTTTATTTCTTTTGTTTTTGTATATATTAAAATAGTTTTAAGGGTATTGAGAGACTCAGTTGTCTGATTCATTGTATTGTTCTTTCTATTTGCGGTCATTTACAACGAATTTTTCGTGTTAAATAATTATTTTTTGTATCTTTTAAAAGAGCTTTACGCGGTTTGAGAGACTCAGTTGCCGAATTCCGAGTAGTTTTTCTTTACTTGGTGGTCATTAAAAACGAAATTTTTGTGTTAAATATGTAGTTTTTGTTTCTTTTAAAAGAGCTTTATGGGGTTTGAGAGACTCAGTTGCCTGATTCCATGTGGTTTTTCTTTACTTGGTGGTCATTAAAAAAGAAATTTGTGTGTTAAATAAGTAGTTTTTGTATCTTTTAAAAGAGCTTTAAGGGGTTTGAGAGACTCAGTTTCCGAATTCCTAGTAGTTTTTCTTTACTAGGGGGTCATTAAAAACGAAATTTTTGTGTTAAATAAGTAGTTTTTGTATCTTTTAAAATATATTTACGGGGTTTGAGAGACTCAGTTTACGGATTCCTTGTGGTTTTTCTTTACTTGGTGGTCATTAAAAATGAAACTTTTGTGTTAATTAAGTAGTTTTTGTATCTTTTAACAGAGCTTTAAGGGGTTTGAGAGACTCAGTTGCCTGATTCCGTGTGGTTTTTCTTTACTTGGTGGTCATTAAAAAAGAAATTTTTGTGTTAAATAAGTAGTTTTTGTATCTTTTAAAAGAGCTTTACGGGGTTTGAGAGACTCAGTTGCCGGATTCCGAGTAGTTTTTCTTTACTTGGTGGTCATTAAAAACGAAATTTTTGTGTTAAATAAGTAGTTATTGTATCTTTTAAAAGAGCTTTACGGGGATTGAGATGAGACTGAGTTGCCTGATTCCGTGTGGTTTTTCTTTACTTGGTGGTCATTAAAAACGAAATTTTTGTGTTAAATAAGTAGTTTTTGCATCTTTTAAAAGAGCTTTACGGGGATTGAGAGACTCAGTTTTAACTTGTCATAGTTACATTTTATTTATATTTCAAAGTTCATGTTGAATTTCTGTCTATGAAATTAAAGAGTTGGAATATTTCAGTAGTGTTTTGTTGTGGTTTACATTGTCACAGTTACATTTTCTTGATTTTTCAAAGTTCATTTTGAATTTCTTTCGCTGAAATGCAAGAGTTGGAATATTTCAGTAGTGTTTGGTTGTGGTTTACCTTGTCACAGTTACATTTTCTTGATTTTTCAAAGTTCATTTTGAATTTCTTTCGTTGAAATGCAAGAGTTGGAATATTTCAGTAGTGTTTGGTTGTGGTTTACCTTGTCACAGTTACATTTTCTTGATTTTTCAAAGTTCATTTTGAATTTCTTTCGCTGAAATGCAAGAGTTGGAATATTTCAGTAGTGTTTGGTTGTGGTTTACCTTGTCACAGTTACATTTTCTTGATTTTTCAAAGTTCATTTTGAATTTCTTTCGTTGAAATGCAAGAGTTGAAATATTTAAGTAGTGTTTGGTTGTGGTTTACCTTGTCACAGTTACATTTTCTTGATTTTTCAAAGTTCATTTTGAATTTCTTTCGCTGAAATGCAAGAGTTGGAATATTTCAGTAGTGTTTGGTTGTGGTTTACCTTGTCACAGTTACATTTTCTTGGTTTTTCAAAGTTCATTTTGAATTTCTTTCGTTGAAATGCAAGAGTTGGAATATTTCAGTAGTGTTTGGTTGTGGTTTAACTTGGCAGAGTTACACTTTCTTAATTTTTCAAAGTTCATTTTCAATTTCTTTCGTTGAAATGCAAGAATTGGAATATTTCAGTAGTGTTTGATTGTGGTTTACCTTGTGACAGTTACATTATCTTCATTTTTCAAAGTAAATTTTGATTTTCTTTCGTTGAAATTACAGATTATTATTATTTATTTAGATTTATGTAGTGTTATAACTATTATCAGAAAAAATTTAATTATTTTTAAAATTTCATTTTGAATTTCTTTCGTTGAAATGCAAGAGTTGGAATATTTCAGTAGTGTTTGGTTGTGGTTTACCTTGTCACACTTACATTTTCATGATTTTTCAAAGTTCATTTTGAATTTCTTTCGTTGAAGTGCAAGAGTTGGAATATTTCAGTAGTGTTTGGTTGTGGTTTACCTTGTCACAGTTACATTTTCTTGATTTTTCAAAGTTCATTTTGAATTTCTTTCGTTGAAATGAAAGAGTTGGAATATTTCAGTAGTGTTTTGTTTTTGTTTAGCTTGTAACAAATAAATTTTATTGTTTTTTAAAAGTTCATTTTGAATTTTTTTCGTTAAATGAAAGAATTGGAATATTTCAGTAGTTTTTGGTTGTGATTTACCTCGTCAGAGTTACATTTTAGTGTTTTGTCGATGTTCATTTTGAATTTCTTTCGTTGAAATTCAAAAGTTGGAATATTTCAGTAGTGTTTGGTTGTGGTTTACCTTGTCACAGTTACATTTTCTTGATTTTTCAAAGTTCATTTTGAATTTCTTTCGTTGAAATGCAAGAGTTGGAATATTTCAGTAGTTTTTGGTTGTGGTTCACCTTGTCAGAGTTACATTTTCTTGATTTTTCAAAGTTAAGTTTAATTTATTTAGTTTAAATGAAAGAATTGGAACATTTAAGTAGTGTTTGTTTGTGGTTTACCATCTAACAGTTAAATTTTCTTTATTTTTAAAATTTCATTCTGAATTTGTTTCATTGAAATGCAAGAGTTGGAATATTTCAGTAGTGTTTGGTTGTGGTTTACCTTGTCAAAGTTACATTTTCTTGATTTTATAAAGTTCATTTTGAATTTCTTTCGTTGAAATGCAAAAGTTGGAATATTTCAGTAGTGTTTGGTTGTGGTTTACCTTGTCACAGTTACATTTTCTTGATTTTTCAAAGTTCATTTTGAATTTCTTTCGTTGAAATGCAAGAGTTGGAATATTTCAGTAGTGTTTGGTTGTGGTTTACCTTGTCAGAGTTACATTTTCTTGATTTTTCGAAGTACATTTTAAATTATTTAGTTTAAATAAAAGAGTTTGTACATTTAAGTAGTGTTTGGTTTTTGTTTAACATGTCAAAGTTAAATTTTATTGATTTTTCAATGTTCATTTTGAATTTCTTTCTTTCAAATGGAAGAATTGGAATATTTCAGTAGTGTTTGGTTGTGGTTTACCTTGTCACAGTTACATTTTCTTGATTTTTCAAAGTTCATTTTGAATTTCATTCGTTGAAATGCAAGAGTTGGAATATTTCAGTAGTGTTTTGTTGTGGTTTACCTTGTCACAGTTACATTTTCTTGATTTTTCAAAGTTCATTTTGAATTTCTTTCGTTGAAATGCAAGATTTAGAATATTTCAGTAGTGTTTTGGTGTGGTTTACCTTGTCACAGTTACATTTTCTTGATTTTTATAAGTTCATTTGAATTTATTTAGTTTAAATGCAAGAGTTGGAATATTTAAGTAGTGTTTGGTTGTGGTTTAGCATTTCAAAGTTACATTTTCTTGATTTTTCAAAGTTAATTTCAAATTTCTTTCATTGAAATGCAAGAGTTGGAATATTTCAGTAGTGTTTGGTTATGGTTTACCTTGTCACAGTTACATTTTCTTGATTTTACAAAGTTCATTTTGAATTTATTTAGTATAAATGAAATAGTTTGAATATTTAAGTATTGTATGGTTTTGGTTTACCTTGTCACACTTACATTTTCTTGATTTTTCAAAGTTCATTTTGAATTTCTTTCGTTGAAATGCAAGAGTTGGAATATTTCAGTAGTGTTTGGTTGTGGTTTACCTTGTCACAGTTACATTTTCTTGATTTTTCAAAGTTCATTTTGAATTTCTTTCGTTGAAATGCAAGAGTTGGAATATTTCAGTAGTGTTTGGTTGTGGTTTACCTTGTCACAGTTACCTTTTCTTGATTTTTCAAAGTTAATTTTGAATTTCTTTCGCTGAAATGCAAGAGTTGGAATATTTCAGTGTCACAGTTACATTTTCTTGAATTTTCACAGTTCATGGTTAAGGTTTTTCGTTTCACATATAGAGGTGGAATCTGTCAGTCGTGTTAGGATCGGTTGTCGATTGTGGCAGTTACCTTTTCTTGATTTTTCAAATTTCTTTTATACTTTCCATAGCTGATATGCAAGAGTTGGAATATTTCAGTAGTGTTTGGTTGTGATTTACATTGTCACAATTAAATTATATTTATTTTTCCTTTTTTTTATTTAATTTCTTTCGTTGAAATGCAAGTTTTTGAATATTTAAGTAGTGTTTTGTTGTTGTTTTCCTTGTCACATTTAAATTTTCGTGATTTTTCAAAGTTCATTTTGAATTTATTTCGTTGAAATGCAAGAGTTTGAATATTTCATTAGTGTTTGGTTGTGGTTTACCTTGTCACAGTTACATTTTCTTGATTTTTCAAAGTTTATTTTGAATTGTTTTTACTGAAATGCAAGAGTTGGAATATTTCAGTAGAGTATTCTTATGGTTTACCTTGTCACAGTTACATTAGATAGAAATATAAAATTTAAATGTGACTTAATTACTTATAAATGAAAGATTAGGAATATTTCAGTATTTTGTGGTTTTGTGTTACATTGTCGCAGATACATTTTCTTAATTTTTAAAAGTTAATATTGAATTTCTTTCGTTGAACTGCAAGAGTTGGAATATTTCAGTAGTGTATGGTTGTGGTTTACCTTGTCACAGTTACATTTTCTTGATTTTTCAAAGTTCATTTTGAATTTCTTTCGTTGAAATGCAAGAGTTGGAATATTTCAGTAGTGTTTGGTTGTGGTTTACCTTGTCACAGTTACATTTTCTTGATTTTTCAAAGTTCATTTTGAATTTCTTTCGTTGAAATGCAAGAGTTGGAATATTTCAGTAGTGTTTGGTTGTGGTTTACCTTGTCACAATTACATTTTCTTGATTTTTCAAAGTTCATTTTGAATTTCTTTCGCTGAAATGCAAGAGTTGGAATATTTCAGTGTCACAGTTACATTTTCTTGATTTTTCAAAGTTCATTTTGAATTTCTTTCGTTGAAATGCAAGAGTTGGAATTTGTCAGTAGTGTTTGGTTGTGGTTTACCTTGTCACAGTTACATTTTCTTGATTTTTCAAAGTTCATTTTGAATTTCTTTCGTTGAAATGCAAGAGTTGGAATATTTCAGTAGTGTTTGGTTGTGGTTTACCTTGTCACAGTTACATTTTCTTGATTTTTCGAAGTTCATTTGAATTTCTTTCGTTGAAATGCAAGAGTTGGAATATTTCAGTAGTGTTTGGTTGTGGTTTACCATGTCAAAGTTACATTTTCTTGATTTTTCAAAGTTCATTTTGAATTTTTTTCATTGAAATGCAAGAGTTTTAATATTTCAGTAGTGTTTGGTTGTGGTTTAACTTGTCACAGTTACATTTTCTTGATTTTTCAAAGTTCATTTTGAATTTCTTTCTTTGAAATGCAAGAGTTGGAATATTTGTTTTGTTTATTGTTTTGTATTAAATTTTAACAGATTAATGATCATTTATATTAATTTTTAATATTTTTTTTCATACTTTTATAATATCGAGTTTTTATAATTAATTCGTGTGTGTTCGTGTTTTACCTTGTAACAGATACATTTTCTTGATTTTTCAAAGTTCATTTTGAATTTCTTTCGTTGAAATGCAAGAGTTGGAATATTTCAGTAGTGTTTGGTTGTGGTTTACCTTGTCACAATTACCTTTTCTTGATTTTTCAAAGTTCATTTTGAATTTCTTTCGCTGAAATGCAAGAGTTGGAATATTTCAGTGTCACAGTTACATTTTCTTGATTTTTCAAAGTTCATTTTGAATTTCTTTCGGTGAAATGCAAGAGTTGGAATATTTCAGTAGTGTTTGGTTGTGGTTTACCTTGTCACAGTTACATTTTCTTGATTTTTCAAAGTTCATTTTGAATTTCTTTCGTTGAAATGCAAGAGTTGGAATATTTCAGTAGTGTTTGGTTGTGGTTTACCTTGTCACAGTTACATTTTCTTGATTTTTCAAAGTTCATTTTGAATTTCTTTCGTTGAAATGCAAGAGTTGGAATATTTCAGTAGTGTATGGTTGTGGTTCACCTTGTCACAGTTACATTTTCTTGATTTTTCGAAGTTCATTTTAATTTCTTTCGTTGAAATACAAGAGTTGGAATATTTAAGTAGTGTCTGGTTGTGGTTTACCTTGTCACAGTTACATTTTCTTGATTTTTCAAAGTTCATTTTGAATTTCTTTCGCTGAAATGCAAGAGTTGGAATATTTCAGTAGTGTTTGGTTGTGGTTTACCTTGTCACAGTTACATTTTCTTGATTTTTCAAAGTTCATTTTGAATTTCTTTCGTTGAAATGCAAGAGTTGGAATATTTCAGTAGTGTTTGGTTGTGGTTTACCTTGTCACAGTTACATTTTCTTGATTTTTCAAAGTTCATTTTGAATTTCTTTCGTTGAAATGCAAGAGTTGGAATATTTCAGTAGTGTTTGGTTGTGGTTTACCTTGTCACAGTTACATTTTCTTGATTTTTCAAAGTTCATTTTGAATTTCTTTCGCTGAAATGCAAGAGTTGGAATATTTCAGTAGTGTTTGGTTGTGGTTTACCTTGTCACAGTTACATTTTCTTGATTTTTCAAAGTTCATTTTGAATTTCTTTCGTTGAAATGCAAGAGTTGGAATATTTCAGTAGTGTTTGGTTGTGGTTTACCTTGTCACAGTTACATTTTCTTGATTTTTCGCAGTTCATTTTGAATTTCTTTCGTTGAAATGCAAGAGTTGGAATATTTCAGTAGTGTTTGGTTGTGGTTTACCTTGTCACAGTTACATTTTCTTGATTTTTCAAAGTTCATTTCGAATTTCTTTCGTTGAAATGCAAGAGTTGGAATATTTCAGTAGTGTTTGGTTGTGGTTTACCTTGTCACAGTTACATTTTCTTGATTTTTCAAAGTTCATTTTGAATTTCTTTCGTTGAAATGCAAGAGTTGGAATATTTCAGTAGTGTTTGGTTGTGGTTTACCTTGTCACAGTTACATTTTCTTGATTTTTCAAAGTTCATTTTGAATTTCTTTCATTGAAATGCAAGAGTTGGAATATTTCAGTAGTGTTTGGTTGTGGTTTACCTTGTCACAGTTACATTTTCTTGATTTTTCAAAGTTCATTTTGAATTTTTTTCGCTGAAATGCAAGAGTTGGAATATTTCAGTGTCACACTTACATTTTCGTGATTTTTTAAAGTTCATTTTGAATTTCTTTCGTTGAAATGCAAGAGTTGGAATATTGCAGTAGTGTTTGGTTGTGGTTTACCTTGTCACACTTACATTTTCTTGATTTTTCAAAGTTCATTTTTAATTTATTTCGTTGAAATGCAAGAGTTGGAATATTTCAGTAGTGTTTGGTTGTGGTTTACCTTGTCACAGTTACATTTTCTTGATTTTTCAAAGTTCATTTTGAATTTCTTTCGCTGAAATGCAAGAGTTGGAATATTTCAGTGTCACAGTTACATTTTCTTGATTTTTAAAAGTTCATTTTGAATTTCTTTCGTTGAAATGCAAGAGTTGGAATATTTCAGTAGTGTTTGGTTGTGGTTTACCTTGTCACAGTTACATTTTCTTGATTTTTCAAAGTTCATTTTGAATTTCTTTCGTTGAAATGCAAGAGTTGGAATATTTCAGTAGTGTTTGGTTGTGGTTTACCTTGTCACAGTTACATTTTCTTGATTTTTCAAAGTTCATTTTGAATTTCTTTCGTTGAAATGCAAGAGTTGGAATATTTCAGTAGTGTTTGGTTGTGGTTTACCTTGTCACAGTTACATTTTCTTGATTTTTCAAAGTTCATTTTGAATTTCTTTTCGTTGAAATGCAAGAGTTGGAATATTTCAGTAGTGTTTGGTTGTGGTTTACCTTGTCACAGTTACATTTTCTTGATTTTTCAAAGTTCATTTTGAATTTCTTTCGTTGAAATGCAAGAGTTGGAATATTTCAGTAGTGTTTGGTTGTGGTTTACCTTGTCACAGTTACATTTTCTTGATTTTTCAAAGTTCATTTTGAATTTCTTTCGTTGAAATGCAAGAGTTGGAATATTTCAGTAGTGTTTGGTTGTGGTTTACCTTGTCACAGTTACATTTTCTTGATTTTTCAAAGTTCATTTTGAATTTCTTTCGTTGAAATGCAAGAGTTGGAATATTTCAGTAGTGTTTGGTTGTGGTTTACCTTGTCACAGTTACATTTTCTTGATTTTTCAAAGTTCATTTTGAATTTCTTTCGTTGAAATGCAAGAGTTGGAATATTTCAGTAGTGTTTGGTTGTGGTTTACCTTGTCACAGTTACATTTTCTTGATTTTTCAAAGTTCATTTTGAATTTCTTTCGTTGAAATGCAAGAGTTGGAATATTTCAGTAGTGTTTGATTGGGGTTTACCTTGTCACAGTTACATTTTCTTGATTTTTCAAAGTTCATTTAGAATTTCTTTCATTGAAATGCAACAGGTGGAAGATTTAAGTAGTGTTTGGTTGTGGTTTACCTACAGTTACATTTTCTTGATTTTTCAAAGTTCATTTTGAATTTCTTTCGTTGAAATGCAAGAGTTGGAATATTTCAGTAGTGTTTGGTTGTGGTTTACCTTGTCACAGTTACATTTTCTTGATTTTTCAAAGTTCATTTTGAATTTCTTTCGTTGAAATGCAAGAGTTGGAATATTTCAGTAGTGTTTGGTTGTGGTTTACCTTGTCACAGTTACATTTTCTTGATTTTTCGCAGTTCAGTTTAATTTCTTTAGTTGAAATGCAAGATTTGTAATATTTCAGTAGTGTATGGTTGTGGTTTACCATGTCAAAGTTACATTTTCTTGATTTTTCAAAGTTCATTTTGAATTTCTTTCATTGAAATGCAAGAGTTTGAATATTTCAGTAGTGTTTGGTTGTGTTTTACCTTGTCACAGTTACATTTTCTTGATTTTTCAAAGTTCATTTTGAATTTCTTTCGTTGAAATGCAAGAGTTGGAATATTTCAGTAGTGTATGGTTGTGGTTTACCTTGTCACAGTTACATTTTCTTGATTTTTCAAAGTTCATTTTGAATTTCTTTCTGTTGAAATGCAAGAGTTGGAATATTTCAGTAGTGTTTGGTTGTGGTTTACCTTGTCACAGTTACATTTTCTTGATTTTTCAAAGTTCATTTTGAATTTCTTTCGTTGAAATGCAAGAGTTGGAATATTTCAGTAGTGTTTGGTTGTGGTTTACCTTGTCACAGTTACATTTTCTTGATTTTTCAAAGTTCATTTTGAATTTCTTTCGCTGAAATGCAAGAGTTGGAATATTTCAGTAGTGTTGGTTGTTGTTTACCTTGTCACAGTTATATTTTCTTGATTTTTCAAAGTTCATTTTGAATTTCTTTCTTTGAAATGCAAGAGTTGGAATATTTCAGTAGTGTTTGGTTGTGGTTTACCTTGTCACAGTTACATTTTCTTGATTTTTCAAAGTTCATTTTGAATTTCTTTCGTTGAAATGCAAGAGTTGGAATATTTCAGTAGTGTTTGGTTGTGGTTTACCTTGTCACAGTTACATTTTCTTGATTTTTCAAAGTTCATTTTGAATTTCTTTCGTTGAAATGCAAGAGTTGGAATATTTCAGTAGTGTATGGTTGTGGTTTACCTTGTCACAGTTACATTTTCTTGATTTTTCAAAGTTCATTTTGAATTTCTTTCGTTGAAATGCAAGAGTTGGAATATTTCAGTAGTGTTTGGTTGTGGTTTACCTTGTCACAGTTACATTTTCTTGATTTTTCAAAGTTCATTTTGAATTTCTTTCGCTGAAATGCAAGAGTTGGAATATTTCAGTAGTGTTTGGTTGTGGTTTACCTTGTCACAGTTACATTTTCTTGATTTTTCAAAGTTCATTTTGAATTTCTTTCGTTGAAATGCAAGAGTTGGAATATTTCAGTAGTGTTTGGTTGTGGTTTACCTTGTCACAGTTACATTTTCTTGATTTTTCAAAGTTCATTTTGAATTTCTTTCGTTGAAATGCAAGAGTTGGAATATTTCAGTAGTGTTTGGTTGTGGTTTACCTTGTCACAGTTACATTTTCTTGATTTTTCAAAGTTCATTTTGAATTTCTTTCGTTGAAATGCAAGAGTTGGAATATTTCAGTAGTGTTTGGTTGTGGTTTACCTTGTCACAGTTACATTTTCTTGATTTTTCAAAGTTCATTTTGAATTTCTTTCGTTGAAATGCAAGAGTTGGAATATTTCAGTAGTGTTTGGTTGTGGTTTACCTTGTCACAGTTACATTTTCTTGATTTTTCAAAGTTCATTTTGAATTTCTTTCGTTGAAATGCAAGAGTTGGAATATTTCAGTAGTGTTTGGTTGTGGTTTACCTTGTCACAGTTACATTTTCTTGATTTTTCAAAGTTCATTTTGAATTTCTTTCGTTGAAATGCAAGAGTTGGAATATTTCAGTAGTGTTTGGTTGTGGTTTACCTTGTCACAGTTACATTTTCTTGATTTTTCAAAGTTCATTTTGAATTTCTTTCGTTGAAATGCAAGAGTTGGAATATTTCAGTAGTGTTTGGTTGTGGTTTACCTTGTCACAGTTACATTTTCTTGATTTTTCAAAGTTCATTTTGAATTTCTTTCGTTGAAATGCAAGAGTTGGAATATTTCAGTAGTGTTTGGTTGTGGTTTACCTTGTCACAGTTACATTTTCTTGATTTTTCAAAGTTCATTTTGAATTTCTTTCGTTGAAATGCAAGAGTTGGAATATTTCAGTAGTGTTTGGTTGTGGTTTACCTTGTCACAGTTACATTTTCTTGATTTTTCAAAGTTCATTTTGAATTTCTTTCGTTGAAATGCAAGAGTTGGAATATTTCAGTAGTGTTTGGTTGTGGTTTACCTTGTCACAGTTACATTTTCTTGATTTTTCAAAGTTCATTTTGAATTTCTTTCGTTGAAATGCAAGAGTTGGAATATTTCAGTAGTGTTTGGTTGTGGTTTACCTTGTCACAGTTACATTTTCTTGATTTTTCAAAGTTCATTTTGAATTTCTTTCGTTGAAATGCAAGAGTTGGAATATTTCAGTAGTGTTTGGTTGTGGTTTACCTTGTCACAGTTACATTTTCTTGATTTTTCAAAGTTCATTTTGAATTTCTTTCGTTGAAATGCAAGAGTTGGAATATTTCAGTAGTGTTTGGTTGTGGTTTACCTTGTCACAGTTACATTTTCTTGATTTTTCAAAGTTCATTTTGAATTTCTTTCGTTGAAATGCAAGAGTTGGAATATTTCAGTAGTGTTTGGTTGTGGTTTACCTTGTCACAGTTACATTTTCTTGATTTTTCAAAGTTCATTTTGAATTTCTTTCGTTGAAATGCAAGAGTTGGAATATTTCAGTAGTGTTTGGTTGTGGTTTACCTTGTCACAGTTACATTTTCTTGATTTTTCAAAGTTCATTTTGAATTTCTTTCGTTGAAATGCAAGAGTTGGAATATTTCAGTAGTGTTTGGTTGTGGTTTACCTTGTCACAGTTACATTTTCTTGATTTTTCAAAGTTCATTTTGAATTTCTTTCGTTGAAATGCAAGAGTTGGAATATTTCAGTAGTGTTTGGTTGTGGTTTACCTTGTCACAGTTACATTTTCTTGATTTTTCAAAGTTCATTTTGAATTTCTTTCGTTGAAATGCAAGAGTTGGAATATTTCAGTAGTGTTTGGTTGTGGTTTACCTTGTCACAGTTACATTTTCTTGATTTTTCAAAGTTCATTTTGAATTTCTTTCGCTGAAATGCAAGAGTTGGAATATTTCAGTAGTGTTTGGTTGTGGTTTACCTTGTCACAGTTACATTTTCTTGATTTTTCAAAGTTCATTTTGAATTTCTTTCGTTGAAATGCAAGAGTTGGAATATTTCAGTAGTGTTTGGTTGTGGTTTACCTTGTCACAGTTACATTTTCTTGATTTTTCAAAGTTCATTTTGAATTTCTTTCGTTGAAATGCAAGAGTTGGAATATTTCAGTAGTGTTTGGTTGTGGTTTACCTTGTCACAGTTACATTTTCTTGATTTTTCAAAGTTCATTTTGAATTTCTTTCGTTGAAATGCAAGAGTTGGAATATTTCAGTAGTGTTTGGTTGTGGTTTACCTTGTCACAGTTACATTTTCTTGATTTTTCAAAGTTCATTTTGAATTTCTTTCGTTGAAATGCAAGAGTTGGAATATTTCAGTAGTGTTTGGTTGTGGTTTACCTTGTCACAGTTACATTTTCTTGATTTTTCAAAGTTCATTTTGAATTTCTTTCGTTGAAATGCAAGAGTTGGAATATTTCAGTAGTGTTTGGTTGTGGTTTACCTTGTCACAGTTACATTTTCTTGATTTTTCAAAGTTCATTTTGAATTTCTTTCGTTGAAATGCAAGAGTTGGAATATTTCAGTAGTGTTTGGTTGTGGTTTACCTTGTCACAGTTACATTTTCTTGATTTTTCAAAGTTCATTTTGAATTTCTTTCGTTGAAATGCAAGAGTTGGAATATTTCAGTAGTGTTTGGTTGTGGTTTACCTTGTCACAGTTACATTTTCTTGATTTTTCAAAGTTCATTTTGAATTTCTTTCCTTGAAATGCAAGAGTTGGAATATTTCAGTAGTGTTTGGGTGTGGTTTACCTTGTCACAGTTACATTTTCTTGATTTTTCAAAGTTCATTTTGAATTTCTTTCGTTGAAAAGCAAGAGTTGGAATATTTCAGTAGTGTTTTGATTGTTTTTTACCTTTTAAAAGTTACATTTTCTTGATTTTTCAAAGTTCATTTTTAATTTATTTCATTGAAATGCAAGAGTTAGAATATTTCACTAGTGTTTGGTTGTGGTTTACCTTGTCACAGTTACATTTTCTTGATTTTTCAAAGTTCATTTTGAATTTCTTTCGTTGAAATGCAAGAGTTGGAATATTTCAGTAGTGTTTGGTTGTGGTTTACCTTGTCACAGTTACATTTTCTTGATTTTTCAAAGTTCATTTTGAATTTCTTTCGTTGAAATGCAAGAGTTGGAATATTTCAGTAGTGTTTGGTTGTGGTTTACCTTGTCACAGTTACATTTTCTTGATTTTTCAAAGTTCATTTTGAATTTCTTTCGTTGAAATGCAAGAGTTGGAATATTTCAGTAGTGTTTGGTTGTGGTTTACCTTGTCACAGTTACATTTTCTTGATTTTTCAAAGTTCATTTTGAATTTCTTTCGTTGAAATGCAAGAGTTGGAATATTTCAGTAGTGTTTGGTTGTGGTTTACCTTGTCACAGTTACATTTTCTTGATTTTTCAAAGTTCATTTTGAATTTCTTTCGTTGAAATGCAAGAGTTGGAATATTTCAGTAGTGTTTGGTTGTGGTTTACCTTGTCACAGTTACATTTTCTTGATTTTTCAAAGTTCATTTTGAATTTCTTTCGTTGAAATGCAAGAGTTGGAATATTTCAGTAGTGTTTGGTTGTGGTTTACCTTGTCAGAGTTACATTTTCTTGATTTTTCGAAGTTCATTTGAATTTCTTTCGTTGAAATGCAAGAGTTGGAACATTTAAGTATTGTTTGTTTGTGGTTTAACATCTCAAAGTTAAATTTTATTGATATTTCAAAGTTCATTTTGAATTTCTTTCATTGAAATGCAATAGTTGGAATATTTCAGTAATGTTTGGTTTTGGTTTACCTTGTCACAGCTACATTTTATTGTTTTTTCAAATTTAATTTTGTATTTCTGTCTTTGAAATTCTAGAGTTGGAAAATTTAAGTAGTGTATCGTCGTGGTTTAGCATGTCAGAGTTCCATTTTCATGATTTTTCAAAGTTCATTTTTGAATTTATTTCTTTGAAATGCAAGAGTTGGAATATTTCAGTAGTGTTTGGTTGTGGTTTACCTTGTCACAGTTACATTTTCTTGATTTTTCAAAGTTCATTTTGAATTTCTTTCGTTGAAATGCAAGAGTTGGAATATTTCAGTAGTGTTTGGTTGTGGTTTACCTTGTCACAGTTACATTTTCTTGATTTTTCAAAGTTCATTTTGAATTTCTTTCGCTGAAATGCAAGAGTTGGAATATTTCAGTGTCATAGTTACATTTTCTTGATTTTTCAAAGTTCATTTTGAATTTCTTTCGTTGAAATGCAAGAGTTGGAATATGTCAGTAGTGTTTGGTTGTGGTTTACCTTGTCACAGTTACATTTTCTTGATTTTTCAAAGTTCATTTTGAATTTCTTTCGTTGAAATGCAAGAGTTGGAATATTTCAGTAGTGTTTGGTTGTGGTTTACCTTGTCACAGTTACATTTTCTTGATTTTTCAAAGTTCATTTTGAATTTCTTTCGTTGAAATGCAAGAGTTGGAATATTTCAGTAGTGTTTGGTTGTGGTTTACCTTGTCACAGTTACATTTTCTTGATTTTTCAAAGTTCATTTTGAATTTCTTTCGTTGAAATGCAAGAGTTGGAATATTTCAGTAGTGTTTGGTTGTGGTTTACCTTGTCACAGTTACATTTTCTTGATTTTTCAAAGTTCATTTTGAATTTCTTTCGTTGAAATGCAAGAGTTGGAATATTTCAGTAGTGTTTGGTTGTGGTTTACCTTGTCACAGTTACATTTTCTTGATTTTTCAAAGTTCATTTTGAATTTCTTTCGTTGAAATGCAAGAGTTGGAATATTTCAGTAGTGTTTGGTTGTGGTTTACCTTGTCACAGTTACATTTTCTTGATTTTTCAAAGTTCATTTTGAATTTCTTTCATTGAAATGCAAGAGTTGGAATATTTCATTAGTGTTTGGTTGTGGTTTACCTTGTCACAGTTACATTTTCTTGATTTTTCAAAGTTCATTTTGAATTTCTTTCGTTGAAATGCAAGAGTTGGAATATTTCAGTAGTGTATGGTTGTGGTTTACCTTGTCACAGTTACATTTTCTTGATTTTTCAAAGTTCATTTTGAATTTCTTTCGTTGAAATGCAAGAGTTGGAATATTTCAGTAGTGTTTGGTTGTGGTTTACCTTGTCACAGTTACATTTTCTTGATTTTTCAAAGTTCATTTTGAATTTCTTTCGTTGAAATGCAAGAGTTGGAATATTTCAGTAGTGTTTGGTTGTGGTTTACCTTGTCACAGTTACATTTTCTTGATTTTTCAAAGTTCATTTTGAATTTCTTTCGTTGAAACGCAAGAGTTGGAATATTTCAGTGTCACAGTTACATTTTCTTGATTTTTCAAAGTTCATTTTGAATTTCTTTCGTTGAAATGCAAGAGTTGGAATATTTCAGTAGTGTTTGGTTGTGGTTTACCTTGTCACAGTTACATTTTCTTGATTTTTCAAAGTTCATTTTGAATTTCTTTCGTTGAAATGCAAGAGTTGGAATATTTCAGTAGTGTTTGGTTGTGGTTTACCTTGTCACAGTTACATTTTTTTGATTTTTCAAAGTTAATTTTGAATTTCTTTTGTTGAAATGCAAGATTTAAACTATGTCATTAGTGGTTTTTGGTTGTTGACCTGGAAAGTGTTACATTTTAATTATTTTTAGATGTACACTTGAAATTATTTCGTTTTAATGTACTTAGTGTGACCTTTAAGGATTTTTCTTTTGTTGATTACCTTGTAACTGTTAAATTTTCATTATTTTTCAATGTCCAGTTTGAATTTTTTTCATTTATATGCAAGAGTTGGAATATTTCAGTAGTGTTTGGTTGTGGTTTACCTTGTCACAGTTACATTCTCATGATTTTTCAAAGTTCATTTTGGATTTCTTTCGTTGAAATGCAAGAGTTGGAATATTTCAGTAGTGTATGGTTGTGGTTTACCTTGTCACAGTTACATTTTCTTGATTTTTCAAAGTTCATTTTGAATTTCTTTCGTTGAAATGCAAGAGTTGGAATATTTCAGTAGTGTTTGGTTGTGGTTTACCTTGTCACAGTTACATTTTCTTGATTTTTCAAAGTTCATTTTGAATTTCTTTCGTTGAAATGCAAGAGTTGGAATATTTCAGTAGTGTTTGATTGTGGTTTACCTTGTCACAGTTACATTTTCTTGATTTTTCAAAGTTCATTTTGAATTTCTTTCGCTGAAATGCAAGAGTTGGAATATTTCAGTGTCACAGTTACATTTTCTTGATTTTTCAAAGTTCATTTTGAATTTCTTTCGTTGAAATGAAAGAGTTGGAATATTTCAGTAGTGTTTGGTTGTGGTTTACCTTGTCACAGTTACATTTTCTTGATTTTTCAAAGTTCATTTTGAATTTCTTTCGTTGAAATGCAAGAGTTGGAACATTTCAGTAGTGTTTGGTTGTGGTTTACCTTGTCACAATTACATTTTCTTGATTTTTCAAAGTTCATTTTGAATTTCTTTCGTTGAAATGCAAGAGTTGGAATATTTCAGTAGTGTTTGGTTGTGGTTTACCTTGTCACAGTTACATTTTCTTGATTTTTCAAAGTTCATTTTGAATTTCTTTCGTTGAAATGCAAGAGTTGGAATATTTCAGTAGTGTTTGGTTGTGGTTTACCTTGTCACAGTTACATTTTCTTGATTTTTCAAAGTTCATTTTGAATTTCTTTCGTTGAAATGCAAGAGTTGGAATATTTCAGTAGTGTTTGGTTGTGGTTTACCTTGTCACAGTTAAATTTTCTTGATTTTTAGAATTTCACTTGAATTTATTTAGTTGAAATGCAAGAGTTAGAATATTTCAGTATTGTTTGGTTGTGGTTTACCATGTCAAAGTTACATTTTCTTGATTTTTCAAAGTTCATTTTGAAGTTCTTTCATTTAAATTCAAGAGTTGGAGTATTTCAGTAGTGTTTGCTCGTGGTTTAACATGTCAAAGTAAATTTTCTTGATTTTTCAAATTTAATTTTGAATTTCTTTCGTTGAAATGCAAGAGTTGGAATATTTCAGTAGTGTCTGGTTGTGGTTTACCTTGTCACAGTTACATTTTCTTGATTTTTTCAAAGTTCATTTTGAATTTCTTTCGTTGAAATGCAAGAGTTGGAATATTTCAATAGTGTTTGGTTGTGGTTTACCTTGGCCCAGGGAACATTTCGATATTTTTAATTGTTCATGTTGAATGTCTTTCGTTGAAATGCAGGAGTTGGAAAATTTCAGTAGTGTTTGGTTGTGGTTTACCTTGTCACAGTTACATTTTCTTGATTTTTCAAAGTTCATTTTGAATTTCTTTCGCTGAAATGCAAGAGTTGGAATATTTCAGTGTCACAAATTACATTTTCTTGATTTTTCAAAGTTCATTTTGAATTTCTTTCGTTGAAATGCAAGAGTTGGAATATTTCAGTAGTGTTTGGTTGTGGTTTACCTAGTCACAGATACCTTATCTTGATTATTCAATGTTCATTTTGAACTTCTTTAGATGAAATTAAAGATTTTTAATATTTAAGTAGTGATTGTTTGTGGTTTACATAGTATAAGATACCTTTTATTTATATTTAAATTTTATTTGTTATTATATTTAGTTGAAATGCAAGAGTTGGAATATTTCAGTAGTGTTTGGTTGTGCTTTACCTTGTCACAGTTACATTTTCTTGATTTTTCAAAGTTCATTTTGAATTTCTTTCGTTGAAATACAAGAGTTGGAATATTTCAGTAGTGTTTGCTTGTGGTTTACCTTGTCACAGTTACATTTTCTTGATTTTTCAAAGTTCATTTTGAATCATTCAAGAAACGTGATTAAACACGTTTTTCAACTACATGCTATTTGCATGCCTTTCCTTGGCACCTTTCCAAACGAGCGGGGATTCCCCGCTGGTTCCTACACATTGCAAAAAAGTGAGCAGTACGAAAACTCCAAGTTTTCAACCAGACTGGTTTTTTAGACAACACACCCACAGAGATGACACACACACATAGAGACGAGACACGCACAGACACGACACACAAACAGAGTCATAGTGAGAGAGATATCCAAAAAGTTGGGTTGATCTAGGTTCACTTAGAGTGGCGCGCCACTCTAAGTGGGGAATAGTGTATGGTTGTGGTTTACCTTATCACAGTTACATTTTCTTGATTTTTCAAAGTTCATTTTGAATTTCTTTCGTTGAAATGCAAGAGTTGGAATATTTCAGTAGTGTTTGGTTGTGGTTTACCTTGTCAAAGTTACATTTTCATGATTTTTCAAAGTTCATTTTGAATTTCTTTCGCTGAAAAGCACGAGTTGGAATATTTCAGTAGGGTGTTGAGTTGGAGTACAGTGTCAAAGTTAAATTTTCTTGCTTTTTAAAAGTTCATTTAGAATTTCTTTCGCTGAAATGCAAGAGTTGGAATATTTCAGTGTCACAGTTACATTTTCTTGATTTTTCAAAGTTCATTTTGAATTTCTTTCGTTGAAATGCAAGAGTTGGAATATTTCAGTAGTGTTTGGTTGTGGTTTACCTTGTCACAGTTACATTTTCTTGATTTTTCAAAGTTCATTTTGAATTTCTTTCGTTGAAATGCAAGAGTTGGAATATTTCAGTAGTGTTTGGTTGTGGTTTACCTTGTCACAATTACATTTTCTTGATTTTTCAAAGTTAATTTTTAATTTATTTCGTTGAAATGCAAGAATTGGAATATTTCAGTAGTGGTTGGTTGTTGTTTACCTTGTCCCAGTGAAATTTTCTTTTTTTCTCTATGTTCATTTTGTATTTCTTTCGTTGAAATGCAAGAGTTGGAATATTTCAGTAGTGTTTGGTTGTTGTTTACCTTGTCACAGTTACATTTTCTTGATTTTTCAAAGTTAATTTTGAATTTCTTTCGTTGAAAAGCAAGAGTTGGAATATTTCAGTAGTGTTTGGTTGTGGTTTACCTTGTCACAGTTACATTTTCTTGATTTTTCGAAGTTCATTTGAATTTCTTTCGTTGAAATGCAAGAGTTGGAATATTTAAGTAGTGTTTGGTTATGTTTTACCATGTCAAAGTTACATTTTCTTGATTTTTCAAAGTTCATTTTTAATTTAATTCTTTGAAATTCAAGAGTTGTAATATTTAAGTATTGTTTGGTTGTGGTGTACCATGTCACAGTTACAATTTACTGATTTTTCAAATTTCATTTTGAATTTCTTTCATTGAAATGCAAGAGTTGGAATATTTCAGTAGTGTATGGTTGTGGTTTACTTTGTCAAATTTACATTATCTTGATTTTTTCAATTTTCATTTTGAATTTCTTTCGTTCAAATGCAAGAGTTGGAATATTTCAGTAGTGTTTGGTTGTGGGTTAGCTTGTAACAGTTAAATTTTCATGATTTTTCATAGTTCAGTTTGTATTTCTTTCATTGAAATGCAAGAGTTGGAATATTTCAGTAGTGTTTGGTTGTGGTTTACCTTGTCACAGTTACATTTTCTTGATTTTTCAAAGTTCATTTTGAATTTCTTTCGCTGAAATGCAAGAGTTGGAATATTTCAGTGTAAAAGTTAGATTTTCTTGATTTTTAAAATTTCATTTTGAATTTATTTCTTTGAAATGAAAGAGTTGGAATATTTCAGTAGTGTTTGGTTGTGGTTTATCTTGTCACAGTTACATTTTCTTGATTTTTCAAAGTTCATTTTGAATTTCTTTCGTTGAAATGCAAGAGTTGGAATATTTCAGTATTGTTGGGTCATGGTTTACCTTGTTACAGTTACATTTTCTTGATTTTTCAAAGTTCATTTTGAATTTCTTTCGTTGAAATGCAAGATTGGAATATTTCAGTAGTGTTTGGTTGTGGTTTACCTTGTCACAGTTACATTTTCTTGATTTTTCAAAGTTAATTTTGAATTTCTTTCATTGAAATGCAAGAGTTGGAATATTTCAGTTGTGTTTGGTTATGGTTTACCTTGTCACAGTTACATTTTTTTTATTTTTCATAGTTCATTTTGTTTTTATTTCTATTTAATTCTATTTTTGGAATATTTCATTTGTGTTTGTTTTTTTTTTACATTGTAACAGTTACATTTTTATTATTTTTAAAAGTTGATTCTTATTTTAATTAGTTGAAATGCAAGATTTGGAATATTTCTGTAGTGTTTGGTTGTGGTTTACCTTGTCACAGTTACATTTTCTTGATTTTTCAAAGTTCATTTTGAATTTCTTTCGTTGAAATGCAAGAGTTGGAATATTTCAGTAGTGTTTGGTTGTGGTTTACCTTGTCACAGTTACATTTTCTTGATTTTTCAAAGTTCATTTTGAATTTCTTTCGTTGAAATGCAAGAGTTGGAATATTTCAGTAGTGTTTGGTTGTGGTTTACCTTGTCACAGTTACATTTTCTTGATTTTTCAAAGTTCATTTTGAATTTCTTTCGTTGAAATGCAAGAGTTGGAATATTTCAGTAGTGTTTGGTTGTGGTTTACCTTGTCACAGTTACATTTTCTTGATTTTTCAAAGTTCATTTTGAATTTCTTTCGTTGAAATGCAAGAGTTGGAATATTTCAGTAGTGTTTGGTTGTGGTTTACCTTGTCACAGTTACATTTTCTTGATTTTTCAAAGTTCATTTTGAATTTCTTTCGTTGAAATGCAAGAGTTGGAATATTTCAGTAGTGTTTGTATGTTGTTTACCTTGTCACAGTTACATTTTCTTGATTTTTCAAAGTTCATTTTGAATCATTCAAGAAACGTGATTAAACACGTTTTTAAACTACATGCTATTTGCATGCCTTTCCTTGGCACCTTTCCAAACGAGTGGGGATTCCCCGCTGGTTCCTACACATTGCAAAAAAGTGAGCAGTACGAAAAATCCACGTTTTCAACCAGACTGGGTTTTTAGACAACACACCCACAGAGATGACACACACACATAGAGACGAGACACGCACAGACACGACACACAAACAGAGTCATAGTGAGAGAGATATCCAAAAAGTTGGGTTGATCTAGGTTCGCTTAGAGTGGCGCGCCACTCTGAAAATGTAACAATGTAACAACAAAATGTAACAACCAAACACTACTAAAATATTCCAACTCTTGCATTTCAACGAAAGAAATTAAAAATGAACATTGAAAAATCTATAAAATCTAACTTTGACACTGAAATATTCCAACTCTTGCATTTCAGCGAAAGAAATTCAAAATGAACTTTGAAAAATCAAGAAAATGTAACTGTGACAAGGTAAACCACAACCAAACACTACTGAAATATTCCAACTCTTGCATTTCAACGAAAGAAATTCAAAATGAACTTTGAAAAATCAAGAAAATGTAACTGTGACAAGGTAAACCACAACCAAACACTACTGAAATATTCCAACTCTTGCATTTCAACGAAAAAAATTCAAAATGAACTTTGAAAAATCAAGAAAATGTAACTGTGACAAAGTAAACCACAACCACACACTACTGAAATATTCCAACTCTTGCATTTCAATGAAAGAAATTCAAAATGAACTTTGAAAAATCAAGAAAATGTAACTGTGTCTGGTTGAAAACGTGGAGTTTTCGTACTGCTCACTTTTTTGCAATGTGTAGGAACCAGCGGGGAATCCCCGCTCGTTTGGAAAGGTGCCAAGGAAAGGCATGCAAATAGCATGTAGTTTAAAAACGTGTTTAATCACGTTTCTTGAATGATTCAAAATGAACTTTGAAAAATCAAAAAAATGTAACTGTGACAAGGTAAACCACAAGCAAACACTACTGAAATATTCCAACTCTTGCATTTCAACGAAAGAAATTCAAAATGAACTTTGAAAAATCAAGAAAATGTAACTGTGACAAGGTAAACCACCACCAAACACTACTGAAATATTCCAACTCTTGAATTTCAACGACACAAATTCAAAATGAACTTTGAAAAATCAAGAAAATGTAAGTGTGACAAGGTAAAACAAAGCCAAACAGTACTGTACTATTCCTACTCTTGCATTTCAACGAAAGAAATTCAAAATGAACTTTGAAAAATCTACAAAATGTAAGATTGAAAATGTAAACCAAAAAAAAAAACGACTGAAATATTAAAAATCGGTCAAAACAACTAAATAAAAAAAAAAAAAACATTGAAAAAACAAGAACATCTAACTGTGGCAAGGTAAACCACGACCAAACACTACTGAAATATTCCAATTCTTGCATTTCAACGGAAGAAATTCAAAACGAACTTTGAAAAATCAAGAAAATGTAACTGTGTCAAGGTAAACCACAACAAAACACTACAGAAATATTCCAATTCTTGCATTTCAACGAAAGAAATTCAAAATGAACTTTGAAAAATCAAGAAAATGTAACTGTGACAAGGTAAACCACAACCAAACACTACTGAAATATTCCAACTCTTGCATTTCAACGAAAGAAATTCAAAATGAACTTTGAAAAATCAAAAAAATGTAACTGTGACAAGGTAAACCACAACCAAACACTACTGAAAAGTACCAACTCTTGCATTTCAATGAAAGAAATTCAAAATGAACTTTGAAAAATCAAGAAAATGAAACTGAGAACCGGACAACAACGACGAAGAACTACTGAAAAATTCCAACTCTTGCATTTAAACTATAGAAATTCTATTTGAAAATTGAAATATCTAGATAATTGAACTGTGACTAGTTAAACCATAACCATATACACCTGAAATATTCCAACTCTAGCATTTCTACGAAATAATTTCTAAATGAACTTTGAAAAATCAAGAAAATGTAACTGTGACAAGGTAAACCACAACCAAACACTACTGAAATATTCCAACTCTTGCATTTCAACGAAAGAGATTCAAAATGAACTTTGAAAAATCAAGAAAATGTAACTGTGACACTGAAATATTCCAACTCTTGCATTTCAACGAAAGAAATTCAAAATTAACTCTGAAAAATCAAGAAAATGTAACTGTGACAAGGTAAACCACAACCAAACACTACTGAAATATTCCAACTCTTGCATTTCAACGAAAGAAATTCAAAATGAACTTTGAAAAATCAATAAAATTTAACTGTTACAATGTAAAACATAACCAAACACTACTTAAATATTCCAACTCGTGCATTTCAACGAAAGAAATTCAAAATGAACTTTGAAAAATCAAGAAAATGTAACTATGACAAGATAAACCAAAACCATACACTACTGAAATATTCCAACTCTTGCATTTCAACGAAAGAAATTCAAAATGAACTTTGAAAAATCAAGAAAATGTAACTGTGACAAGGTAAACCACAACCAAACACTACTGAAATATTCCAACTCTTGCATTTCAACGAAAGAAATTCAAAATGAACTTTGAAAAATCAAGAAAATGTAACTGTGACAAGGTAAACCACAACCAAACACTACTGAAATATTCCAATTCTTGCGTTTCAACGAAAGAAATTCAAAATGAACTTTGAAAAATCAAGAAAATGTAATTGTGACAAGGTGAACCACAACCAAACACTACTGAAATATTCCAACTCTTGCATTTCAACGAAAGAAATTCAAAATGAACTTTGAAAAATCAAAAAAATGTAACTGTGACGAGGTAAACCACAACCAAACACTACTGAAATATTCCAACTCTTTCATTTCAACGAAAGAAATTCAAAATGAACTTTGAAAAATCAAGAAAATGTAACGGTGACAATGTAAACCACAACCAAACACTACTGAAATATTCCAACTCTTGCATTTCAACGAAAGAAATTCAAAATGAACTTGGAAAAATCAAGAAAATGTAAGTGTGACAAGGTAAACCACAACCAAACACTACTGAAATATTCCAACTCTTGCATTTCAACGAAGGAAATTCAAAATAAACGTTGAAAAATCAAGAAAATGTAACTGTGACAAGGTAAACCACAACCAAACACTACTGAAATATTCCAACTCTTGCATTTCAACGAAAGAAATTCAAAATGAAACTTGAAAAATCAAGAAAATGTAACTGTGACACTGAAATATTCCAACTCTTGCATTTCAGCGAAAGAAATTCAAAATGAACTTTGAAAAATCAAGAAAATGTAACTGTGACTAGGTAAGCCACAACCAAACACTACTGAAATATTTCAACTCTTGCATTTCAACGAAAGAAATTCAAAATTAACTTTGAAAAATCAAGCAAATGTAACTGTGACAAGGTAAACCACAACCAAACACTACTGAAATATTCCAACTCTTGCATTTCAACGAAATAAATTAAAAATGAACATTTACAAATCAGGAAAATGTAACTGTGAAAAGGTAAACCACATCCCTACACTACTGAAATATTCCAACTCGTGCATTTCAGCGAAAGAAATTCAAAATGAACTTTGAAAAATCAAGAAAATGTAACTGTGACAAGGTAAACCACAACCAAACACTACTGAAATATTCCAACTCTTGCATTTCAACGAAAGAAAATCAAAATGAACTTTGACAAATCAAGAAAATGTAACTGTGACAATGTAAACCCTAACCAAACACTACTGAAATATTCCAACTCTTGCATTTCAATGAAAGAAATTCAAAATGAGTTTTGAAAAATCAAGAAAATGTAACTGTGACAAGGTAAACCACAACCAAACACTTCTGAAATATTCCAACTCTTGCATTTCAATGTAAGAAATTCAAAATGAACATTGAAGAATCAAGAAAATGTAACTGTGACAAGGTAAACCACAACCAAACACTACTGAAATATTCCAACTCTTTCATTTCAAATAAATAAATTATAAATTGACTTTGAAATATCTATATAATGGATCTGTGACAAGGTAAACCATAAACAAATACAACTGAAATATTCCAAATCTTTCATTTCAACGAAATAAATTCAAAATGAACTTTGAAAAATCAAGAAAATGTAACTGTGACAATGTAAACCACAACCAAACACTACTGAAATATTCCAACTCTTGCATTTCAACGAAAGAGATTCAAAATGAACTTTGAAAAATCAAGAAAATGTAACTGTGACACTGAAATATTCCAACTCTTGCATTTCAGCGAAAGAAATTCAAAATGAACTCTGAAAAATCAAGAAAATGTAACTGTGACAAGGTAAACCACAACCACACACTACTAAAATATTCCAACTCTTGCATTTCAATGACAGAAATTCAAAAATGAACATTGAAAAATCAAGAAAATGTAACTGAGACAAGGTAAACCACAACCAAACACTACTGAAATATTCAAACTCTTGAATTTCAACGAAAGAAATTAAAAATTAACTTTGAAAAATAAAGAAAATGTAAATGTGACACGGTAAACCACAACCAAACACTACTGAAATATTCAAATTCTTGCATTTCAGCGTAAAAAAATCAAAATGAACTTTGAAAATTCAATAAAATGTAACTGTGACAAGGTAAACCAAGACAAAACACTACTAAAATATCCCAACTATTGCATTTCAATGAAAGAAATTCAAAATGAACTTTGAAAAATCCAGAGAATGTAACTGTGACAAGGTAAACCGTAACGGTACACGACTGAAATATTCCAACTCTTGCGTTTCAACGAAAGAAATTCAAAATGAACTTTGAAAAATCAAGAAAATTTAATTGTGACAAGGTAAACAACAACCAAACACGACTGAAATATTCCAACTCTTGCATTTCAACGAAAGAAATTCAAAATGAACTTTGAAAAATAAATAAAATGTAACTGTGACAAGGTAATCCACAAACAAACACTACTGAAATATTCCAACTCTTTAATTTCAAATAAATAAATTCAAAATAAAATTTGAAAAAACAATAAAATGTAACTCTTACGAGCTAAACCACAACCAAAAACGCCTTAAATATTCCAATTCTTCCATTTCAACGAAAGAATTTCAAAATGAAATTTGAAAAATCTAGCAAATGTAACTGTGACAAGGTAAACCACAACCAAACACTACTGAAATATTCTAACTCTTGCATTTCAACGAAGGAAATTCAAAATAAACTTTGAAAAATCAAGAAAATGTAACTTTGACAAGGTAAACCATAACCAAACACTACTGAAATATTCCAACTCTTGCATTTCAACGAAAGAAATTCAAAATGAACCTTGAAAAATCAAGAAAATGTAACTGTGACACTGAAATATTCCAACTCTTGCATTTCAGCGAAAGAAATTCAAAATGAACTTTGAAAAATCAAGAAAATGTAACTGTGACTAGGTAAGCCACAACCAAACACTACTGAAATATTTCAACTCTTGCATTTCAACGAAAGAAATTCAAAATGAACTTTGAAAAATCAAGAAAATGTAAGTGTGACAAGGTAAACCACAACCAAACACTACTGAAATATTCCAACTCTTGCATTTCAACGAAAGAAATTCAAAATGAACTTTGAAAAATCAAGAAAATGTAACTGTGACAAGGTAAACCACAACCATACACTACTGAAATATTCCAACTCTTGCATTTCAACGAAATAAATTCAAAATGAACTTTGAAAAATCAAGAAAATGTAACTGTGACAAGGTAAACCACAACTAAACACTACTGAAATATTCCAAATCTTGAATTTCAATGAAACAAATTCAAAATGAACTTTGAAAAATCAAGAAAATGTAACTGTGACAAGGTAAACCATAACCAAACACTACTGAAATATTCCAACTGTTGCATTTCAACGAAAGAAATTCAAAATGAACTTTGAAAAAACAAGAAAATGAAACTGTGACAAGGTAAACCACAACCAAACACTACTGAAATATTCCAACTCTTGCATTTCAACGAAAGAAATTCAAAATGAACTTTGAAAAATCAAGAAATTGTAACTGTGACACTTAAATATTCCAACTCTTGAATTTCATCGAAAGAAATACAAAATAAACTATTAAAAATAAAGAAAAATCATATTTTACTATTTAAAACACATCCACTCTCGACTGAATGAGTAAAAAACTTGAATTACATATCAATTAATAAAAAAATTACAAATTAATTTAACGTATATGTATGAGTTTCAAGGTCAACCACAACAAAACACTACTGAAATATTCCAACTCTTGCATTTCAACGAAAGAAATTCAAAATGAATTTTGAAAAATCAAGAAAATGTAACTGTGACAAGGTAAACCACAACCAAACACTACTGAAATATTCCAACTCTTGCATTTTAATGAAAGAAATTCAAAATTAACTTTGAAAAATCAAGAAAATTTAACTTTGACATGTTAAACCACAAACGAACACTACTTAAAGGTTACACTTCTTTCATTAAAACTAAATAAATTCAAGTGAACTCCGAAAAATCATGAAAATTTAAATCTGACAAGGTAAACCACAACCAAAGACTACTGAAATATTCTAACTCTTGCATTTCAATGAAATAAATTCAAAATTAACAGTGTTAAATCAAAAAACTTAAACTTTGATAAGGTAAACCACAACGAAACACTACTGAAATATTCCAACTCTTGCATTTCAACGAAAGAAATTAAAAATGAACTTTGAAAAATCGTGAAAATGTAACTGTGACAAAGTATACCATAACCAAAAACTACAGAAAGATACCAATTCTTTCATTTCAACAAAAGAATTTCAAAATAAACTTTGAAAAATCAAGCAAATGTAATTGTGACAAGGTAAACCATCACCACACCCGAGTGAAATATGCTAACTCTTGCATTTCAAAAAGAGAAATTCAAAAAGAACTTTGAAAAATCTAGAAAATGTAACTGTGACAAGGTAAACCACAACCAAACACTACTGAAATATTCCAACTCTTGCATTTCAACGACTGAAATTCAAAATGAACTTTGAAAAATCAAGAAAATGTAACTGTGACACGGAAATATTCCAACTCTTGCATTTCAGCGAAAGAAATTCATAATGAACTTTGAAAAATCAAGAAAATGTAACTGTGACAAGGTAAACCACAACCAAAAACTACTGAAATATTCCAACTCTTGCATTTCAACGAAAGAAATTCAAAATGAACTTTGAAAAATCAAGAAAATGTAACTGTGACAAGGTAAACCACAACCAAACACTACTGAAATATTCCAACTCTTGTATTTCAATGAAAGAAATTCAAAATGAACTTTGAAAAATCAAGAAAATGTAACTTTGACATGGTAAACCACAACCAAACACTACTGAGAGATTCCAACTCTTGCATTTCAACGAAAGAAATTGAAATGAACTTCGAAAAATCAAGAAAATGTAACTGTGACAAGGTAAACCACAACCAAACACTACTGAAATATTCCAACTCTTGCATTTCAACGAAAGAAATTCAAAATGAACTTTGAAAAATCAAGAAAATGTAACTGTGACAAGGTAAACCACAACCAAACACTACTGAAATATTCCAACTCTTGCATTTCAACGAAAGAAATTCAAAATGAACTTTGAAAAATCAAGAAAATGTAACTGTGACAAGGTAAACCACAGCCAAACACTACTGAAATATTCCAACTCTTGTATAACAACGAAAGAAATTCAAAATGAACTTTGAAAAATCAAGAAAATGTAACTGTGACAAGGTAAAACTGAGTCTCTCAATCCCCGTAAAGCTCTTTTAAAAGATACAAAAACTACTTATTTAACACAAAAATTTCGTTTTTAATGACTACCAAGTAAAGAAAAACCACACGGAATCAGGCAACTGAGTCTCCTCTCAAACCCCGTAAAGCTCTTTTAAAAGATACAAAAACTACTTATTTAACACAAAAATTTCGTTTTTAATGACCACCAAGTAAAGAAAAACTACTCGGAATCCGGCAACTGAGTCTCTCAAACCCCGTAAAGCTCTTTGAAAAGATATAAAAACTACTTATTTAACACAAAAATTTCATTTTTAATGACCACCAATTAAAGAAAAACCACACGTAATCAGGCAACTGAGTCTCTCAATCCCCGTAAAGCTCTTTTAAAAGATACAAAAACTACTTATTTAACACAAAAATTTCGTTTTTAATGACCACCAAGTAAAGAAAAACCACACGGAATTCGGCAACTGAGTCTCTCAAACCCCTTAAAGCTCTTTTAAAAGATACAAAAACTACTTATTTAACACAAAAATTTCGTTTTTAATGACCACCAAGTAAAGAAAAACCACACGGAATCAGGCAACTGAGTCTCTCAAACCCCTTAAAGCTCTTTCTAAAGATACAAAAACTACTTATTTAACACAAAAATTTCGTTTTTAATTAAAACAAATTCAATAAAAACCACATGTAATCCGGCAACTGTGTCTCTCAATCCCATTAAAGCTCTTTTAAAAGATACAAAAACTACTTATTTAACACAAAAATTTCGTTTTTAATGACCACTAAGTAAAGAAAAACCACACGGAATCCGGCAACTGAGTCTCCTCTCAATCCCCGTAAAGCTCTTTTAAAAGATACAAAAACTACTTATTTAACACAAAAATTTCGTTTTTAATGACCACCAAGTAAAGAAAAACCACCCGGAATCCGGCAACTGAGTCTCTCAAACCCCGTAAAGCTCTTTTAAAAGATATAAAAACTACTTATTTAACACAAAAATTTCGTTTTTAATGACCACCAAGTAAAGAAAAACCACACGGAATCAGGCAACTGAGTCTCTCAAACCCCTTAAAGCTCTTTTAAAAGATACAAAAACTACTTATTTAACACAAAAATTTCGTTTTTAATGACCCCCAAGTAAAGAAAAACCACACGGAATCAGGCAACTGAGTCTATCAAACCCCTTAAAGCTCTTTCTAAAGATACAAAAACTACTTATTGAACACAAAAATTTCGTTTTTAATGACCACCATGTAAAGAAAAACCACACGGAATCAGGCAACTGAGTCTCTCAAACCCCTTAAAGCTCTTTTAAAAGATACAAAAACTACTTATTTAACACAAAAATTTCTTTTTTAATTAAAACCACGTAAAGGAAAACAACAAGGAATCAGGCAACTTAGTCTCTCAATCACAGTAAAGCTATTTTAAAATATAAAAAAAATTATATTTTAAAAAAATATTAAATATTTTATTTAAAACCCTGAACCGAAACACAAAACGAACACCTGCACCTGAGTCTCTAAAACCAATTAAATCTCTTTTAAAATATAAAAAAAATACTTATTTAACACAAAAATTTCGTTTTTAATGACCACCAAGTAAAGAAAAACCACACTGAATCAGGCAACTGATTCTCTCAAATCACTTAAATCTAATTTAAAATATACAATAACTACTTATTTAACACAAAAATTTCGTTTTTAATGAACACAAATTAAAGGAAAACCACAGGGAATCAGGCAACTGAGTCTCTCAATCCCCTTAAAGCTATTTTAAAAGATACAAGAACGACTTATTTAACACAAAAATTTCTTTTTTAATGACCACCAAGTAAAGAAAAACCCCACGGAATCAGGCAACTGAGTCCCTCAAACCCCTTAAAGCTCTTTTAAAAGATACAAAAACTACTTATTTAACACACAAATTTCGTTTTTAATGACCACCAAGTAAAGAAAAACCACACGGAATCCGGCAACTGAGTCTCTCAATCCCCGTAAAGCTCTTTTAAAACTGTGACAAGCTAAACCACGACAAAGCACTACTCTCGTGGACCTCAAGCCCCCTTTAACTCGACCCCCGTGCAACTGAACCCCCTTGTAACTGAACCCTTGTATAACCTAAACCCCCGTGTAACTGTACCCCCTTTAACTGAACTATCATGCAACTCAACCCTCCATGCAACCCATCTCCCTCAAAACACTTTTCAGTCATTTTCTCGTTAAATTGACAATACGCTCCAAAACATCACTTGTGTATTATACAGTACATAATCATGGCATCTCCTCCAATTCAAAAATCCCATTACCCCTTTTTTGCAAAGGTTAATCAAACATCTCCGATTGTAAAAGCATTAAAAAAATTTCCACTCACTAATTACCCCTTTTTTGCAAATGCTAAAGAAGAAAAAAAAACTGTCTGCTTTTCAAAAACTTGTCCGTTAAAACTCGAAACAAGACGCGCTGGTTTTATAATACAGGTTTAATTAATTGCATAAATCTCTTGGCAAAGATGTAATGACCTTTAGAATAGAATACCTACCAGAAAAACCTGTTTGGTACGGGGGCGTACGCAAAGTATATAGCTTCAAGCAAATTCCATATGATATTTCAAATTGCTATAGCTTCAAGCAAATTCCATATGTCCTTGCTATAGCTTCCATAGAATTCATTATGATATTTCAAATTGCTATAGCTTCACCCAAATTCCATATGATATTTCAAATTGCTATAGCTTCAAGCAAATTCCATATGTCCTTGCTATAGTTTCCATAGAATTCATTATGCACAATCTACTCTGATATACCCTTGGGATAACTTACAACCCTTGCCCATGAGCTCTGGGGGATTGTGTACACCACAAAGACAATTTTTTAGGATTTTTGGACTATTGGTAACACAATAACTATCTCAAAATTTCAATTGAATGCGTTTTGGGAATAGAGGATGTAAGGGAGGGGGGCTGGTTGCTCTTCATCATGTTTGACTCTTAAAAGGAAGCTAGAAATATATATTTCAAATCAAATCAGCCTCTTCTAAAGTTCAGACGACCACCCCTTCCATAAAAACCTTATATTCCCCTGGGGCATAACCTTCAACCTCTACCCCTAGACTCCAGTATTTTGTCCACCCTAAAGGCCTTATTATATGATCTTTGGACTATTTTTGAACAAATGGCTATCTGAAAATTTTATAGGATGCATTTTGTTTGTTTTTTTTGGTGGGGGGGGCGAAGAGCCCCCTCCGGAGTTTATACAAAAACCCTTTCTTTAAAAACCTTATATGCCCTCGGGGTATAAATTATAACCCTTGCGCTCAGGTCTGTGGGGGGGGGTTGTCATCCTCAAAGACATAACTTCCAGACCTGCCAACTACACAAAACAAAATGGCTATCTCAGAATTTTGATTAGATGTGTTTCGACTATTAAAAAAGGTCACTTTTGACTATTAAAAAAGGCCCTTCCAATTTCCAATCGAATGGGCTTTTTTTGAAGTTACTACGACAACAAATGGCCGGCCATCTCAAAATTTCTATCAAATGCATTTTGGTAAAAAAAAAAATTACGTGTGGGAGGTATCCGCGCTTCGATCACTTTGAATCCTAAAAAATGGTACTAGAACCTCTGATTACCATTCCAGTGAGCCCCCTCCAAATTTTATACGACCACCCTTTCTATAAGAACCTTAAATGCCCACAAGGCATACCTTACAACCATTCCCCTGAGGGCTGTGTGGGGTGGGGGGATGGGGGGAGATTGTCATTCTCAAAGACAAAATTTCCAGACCGTTTAACTACGCTGAACAAAATAGCTATCTCAAAATTTTTATTGGATGTGTTTAGGGAAACAGTGGGCATTTGAGGAGGGTTAGTTTTCCTCCAATCACCATCTACTATTAAAAGGGGCACTAACCCCGTTCAATTTTCAATTGAATGAGCCTTTTTCGGAGTTTTTACGACAACAAATAACCATCTACAAATTTCTACCAATTCCGATTCAGGAAAATACGAGGTGTGGGGGGAGGGGTATCCACCCTCCGATCACTCTGAATCTTGATCACTCTGGGCACTAGAGCTTCTTATTACTAGTCCAATGAGAACCCTCTGAAGTTTATACGATCACCCTTTCTATACAAACCTTCTATGCCCCCAGGGCATAACTTACAACCCTTGTCCTCAGTGCTTTTTTGTTGTTTTTTTGGGAGGGGGGGGGGGTTTTGTTATCCTCAAAGACATAATTTCAGGACCTTTCAACTAAGTTGAATAAATTGGTTATCTCAAAATTTTAATTGGATGTGTTTGGGGAAATGGTGGGCGTGTGAGGGGTTTTAGTTGCCCTCCAATTACTTTCGACTATTAAATAGGACACTAGCCCTTTCAATTTGCAATCTAATGAGCCCTTTTCAATGTTTCTACGACAGCTCCTTCGATACGAAGTGCCCTGGTTTAAAACCAAAACACACACAAAAAATAATACATTGTGCCCACATCTCTCTTTACTTAGGCAGTGCTATTGAGCTGCCCATTATGCTATTTAAATCTTACCTCTGCAGACGCAACGGCTAGGGACATGTACGTCCCCTTTCTCCTCCTAGTGGTGTCTCTGCCCCCATAGTAATCCCGGAGGTTCCCTATTCCAATTCCAAACAATGCTAAGTGTTATTTTGTCCCCTCTAGCTTTATGAGATGAAACTTGAAATTGGATTTGCTTCTTGGTGAGATATACGTGAACCTGAACTTTCAGTTCCTGCTGTGTTAACGTATACTGAGAATTCTCCAGGGAACTTTCTACTAGTCTACATAGATGTTGTTAACTTTCTGGGAAAATTTACTTTCTAATTCAATTGTTTTATTTTTATATAATTAAGTTTTCTGCAGTCTAGTAAAAAGTTTTATTTCAATGCTTTAGAGAATGTTGGCAAAATTTTAATTAACCTTAAATTTCTTCTCTTGCAAATTTTTTATTTAAAAATTTTATTTCAATATTTAACAGCTGTTTTGATCCTTATTAATGATAAATTGCGATTTTCCTTCTTTTTTTTAAGATGAGGGAATGTAAATCTCTTGCTAAGGGTTTCAGAACATAAAATTTTTAAAATATATCTAGGAATTTGTTACCTCTGGCATTTTGCCCAGTATGGATCAAAAAAAATATTTACAGCACAAAATGAAACAAAAAAGTACTTTTTGTGGCTTGATATATTTTGCTCCTCCAAAACGGCAATATATATTTTAATTGTCGTTAAGTGAGACCTATAACAATCTAATCTAAGACCCCTTTTTCAATACGACCACCCAAGGGGGGCAGGGAAAAGGAGAGAAAAATAAGGAGAGGCACCAGTGATACTCATGCACAAATATATTTGTTTTGTTTCTCAAGTTGGTGAAGAATCAACCTCCAAATAAAAGTTTCCAACGATAGGAATTCCAAGGATATATATTTCTTTTGAATTATATATCGTTTTGAGGGTTTTCAGACTCGTTTCTGAAATTTCAAACTAATTTTCTCGCCATTACAAAATACAGCTCATCTGAGTGTGAATGAAAATTACTATTACCGTACCAAAAAAGTGTCAAATAAAATTATTTTTTAGTGGATAGCTACGTAAAAAAAAAAGGAAAAATTCCAGCTAGGCTGCAATTAGGGTCGTCTCTTCACAAAAAAATAAGAGTGGGAAAAATATACTTATCAAAATTCTGGGAAAGGCATTCTGTTGATTATTCATTTTCTTAGTTAAAGCACCAAAAGAAGCTTTTTTCAGAAAAATATCAAATTTGGTGGGGGGGGGGGGGGGTTAGACGAGAGGTGTAATGAGATTGGGTGAAGAATTGAAGTTACAAAAATAAACCAATGGTGGCAGTGATTAAAGGTTGCAGTGATCAGACTCATTAAACTGAATATCAAGACTGAGCATCAAGGGCGGATCCAGGATTTTTTTTCGGGGGAGGGTTTTACTAACTTTTGACTCAGTTTTTGACTAATTTTACTGATTTTTACCTAGGTTTTACTAATTGTCGACTTATTTTCGACTCGGTCAAAAATTTGGGGGGGGGGGTTCAAACCGTGTACCCCCTCCCCCTGGATACAGCCTTGCTGAGTATTGCAAGCCTTTTTTAAGTAAAAGGTGCCTTGCATCCCAGCAAATGCCGATTTCTGACATTTCACCTCGCAGGAAGCGATAGAACTAAGAGTAGATAACGATATAACCTTTAACCATGGATCTTCAAGAATGCTAAACAACAAGGGAGACATTTACAAAGAGAACAGCACTGTGGCTGAGAGTCTTAACAGCAATGGTAAGTGCTCATTATTTTATTTTAAATTGGTTATTTGTGTCATATGTTTTCCGAAGTGTTTAAGTTAGTGTAGTCTTATAAAATAATTAATCAAAAAAACTTTCCACAAAAAAAGTTTTTCAAAAAAAGTAAAGAACTCCATTAAACAAAAAATGAGCAAAAATAAAATCAAATAATCTACCAAGCGTGAAACTACCACAAATCAGCATCGATAAATAAATTAAACCCAAAACGAACAGAAATTACAATAAATAACCGAGTCAAACTCAAAACGAGCAGAAATTAACATAAGTTGGGCTCAAAACCCCTATGCCTTCCCAAGGCCAGGAAATAATAATCACTTTACTGAAAAAAATATCAATGTTTTTACTTTTATAACTTTAATAAGATAATCAAATAATATTAAGATTTTGATTACTAAATATCTGTAAATGTATATTAAACTGACAATGCACATTCATTTGTATTTTTTTCAGTAAAGTGCAAATTATGTTCCGGCCTTGGGAAGGCATAGGGGTTTTGAGACCAACTTATGTTAATTTCTGCTCGTTTTGAGTTTGACTCGGTTATTTATTGTAATTTCTGCTCGTTTTTGGTTTCATTTATTTATCGATGCTGATTTGTGGTAGTTTCGAGCTTGGTAGATAATTTGATTTTATTTTCGCTCATTTTTGTTTAATTGAGTTCTTTACTTTTCTTTGAAAAACTTATTTTGTGGAAAAGTTTTATTTAATTACTTTCTATTCATTTTATATTGACATAGGCTTTTCAGAGAAAAAGAAAATAATACTTTAAATCTTTTCGTTTTTTTAAGAATTTATAGTTTGGCCTGCTATTTGTATGCTGGAGAAAATTTTTTTGCCTGAAATGGAAAACTTGATACCATTCGCAAAAAAAATCTGTTTACTTTCTTTGATAGCTTGGGTATACTTAAGCTATTTTGATTTGGTTAAATTTAAAGAGCAGAAGCAGTCCCAAAAGTTGGAACATAATACCCTCAGTCGTTCTTGGGATACTGCTGAGATGCCTTATTGGGAATTAGCATTAACACAGTACATTTTGATTTAATCTTATGGCAACATTTAGTTTTTAAACATAAAGTCAAATGGGAGGGTGGGCGTGGGAGGGGGATTAGTTTTCCTCCAATCACTTTTGACTATTAAAAAGAGCATCAGCCCTTTCTATTTTCAATCGAATGAGCCCTTTTCGAAGTTCCTACGACAACTCCTTTGATACAAAGTGCCCTGGTCTAAACAGCAACAACAACAACAAGATAATACATTACATCCACATCGGTCTTTACTATAAAAATGTCGAGCCTTCCAATTACTTTCGACTATTAAAAAGGGCACTAGGCCTTTTGAATTCCAATCGAAAGAGCCTTTTTCGAGTTTCTACGACAACACTTCCTATAAACACCTTAAATGGCCCCAGGGCATAAATTACAAATCTGGCCCCACGGGCTCTGGAGGTGATTGTTATCCTAAAAGACCTAGTTTCCAGAACATTCAATTACGTCACACATAATGGATGTCTCAAAACTTTGATTGGATGTGTCTTGGAAAATGGTGGGCGTAAGAAAGGTGTTAGTTTTTCTCCGATCGCTTTCAACTATAAAAAAAAGGCAATAGCCCTTTCAATATCTAATCAAATGAGCCCATTTAAAGTTTCTATGACAACATTTTCAATAAAAACCTTATATGCCCCCTAGGGATAACTTACAACCCTAGCCCTGAGGGCTCGGTGGGGGGGGGTTCGTCGTCCTCACAGACCTAATTTCCAGAAATTTCTACTACGTTGAATAAAATGACTATCTGAAAATATTGATTGGATGTGTCTGGGGGAATGGTGGGCGTGAGAGAGGGGTTATTTACCTTCCAATCACTTTCAACTATTAAAAAGAGCACTATCCCTCTCAATTTCCAATTGAATGAGCCCCTCTGGAAGTTTTTACGACAACTCTATCATTAAAAATCTTATATGCACCATGGGCATAACTTACAACCTTTGCCCTGGGGACTCTGGGGGGTTTGTCATCCTTAAATACATAATTTTCAGAACTTTTAACTACGTTGAACAAAATGGTTATCTGTAAGCTTTGATTGAATATGTTTGGGGAAACGGAGGGCTTGAGAATGGGGTTAATTACTCTCCAATCACTTTCGACTATTTAAAAAAGGCAATTTCAATTTCCAATCAAATCAGCCCCTTTTGAAATTTCTACAACAACTTCCTACACAAACCTTATATGCCCCCAGGGCATATAAGGCTTATAACCCTTGCACTGAAAGCTCTGATGGGTTTTTTATCCTAAAAGACCTAATTTCCAGAACTTTTGACTACGTTGAACAAAATGGATATCTCAAAATTTTTATTGGATGTGTTTGAGAAATGGTAGGCGTGAGAGGGGGGTTAGTTTCCCATTTCAATAAAAACATTATATGCCACCAGGGCATAACATATAACCCTTACCCTGACGACTTTGGGGAGAGTGTCCTGCTCAAAGGTATAATTTCCTGAACTTTAAACTTCGTGGAACAAAATGGCTATCAAGAAATTTTGATCGGATACGTTTGGGAAAATGGTGGGCGTGGAAGGGGTGTTTCTTGCCTTCCAATCCCTTTCGACTATTAAAAAGGGCACTAGACATTTCAATTTCCAATCGAATGAGTCATTTTTAAAGTTTCTACGACAATGCGTTCAGTAAAAGCCTTATATGCCCCGAGTGTATAACTTACAACCCTTGCCCTGAGGGCTGTGGGGGAGTGTCCTCCTCAAAAACATAATTTGTATCTGGAAATCCAAAACACTGAATAAAATGGCTATCCAAAAATTTTGATTGGATGTGTTTGCGGAAGAGGTGGTCGAGAGAGGGGGGCTAGTTGCCCTCAAATTGCTTTCGACTATTAAAAAGGGCACTAAACCTTTAAATGTCCAATCAAATAAGCCCTTTTTCAAGTTTCTACGACAAAGATTTCAATAATAACTTATATACCCCCAGGGCATAACTTATAACCCTTGCTTTGAAGACTCTGGGGGGAGGGTCTTGCTCGAATGTAAATATTGCTGAATTTTAAACTGTGTGGACCAAAAGGGTTGTCTAAACAGGTTTATCGGATGTGCCTTTAGGAAAAGTGGTCAATAAAAGGTTATTAGTGTCCATTCAAGTACTGTCGACTAATAAAAACGGCAATAGCCCTATTAGTTTCTAATCGAATGAGCCCTTTTTGTAATTTCTATAATAACGCCATCTATAAAAACTTTATATGCCCCCAGGGCATAACTTACAACCCTTGTCCTGAGGGCTGTGAGGAGGTTGTCATCCTCAAAGACCTAATTTCCAGAACTTAAAACTACGTTGAACAAAATTGCTATCTCAAAATTTGGACTGGATGTGTTTGGGGGAATATTGGGCGTGAGGGGGGGGGGGGCTAGTTGCCATCCAATCACTTTCGACTATTAAAAAGCCCTTTGAATTTCCAATTGAATGAGCCTGTTTTGAAGTTTCTACGACAACGCCTTCTATAAAAAACCTGATATGCCCCCAGGCCATAACTTAAAACCCTTGCCCTGAGGGTTTTGATGGAGTGTCCTCCTCAAAAACATATTTTCTGTCTGGAAAACAACTACGCTGAACAAAATGGCTATCTCAAAATTTTGATTGGATGTGTCTGGGGAAATGGTGGGCGTGGGGGGGCTAGTTGCCCTCCAATCACTTTCGACTATTAAAAGGGCACTATCCCTTTGAATTTCCAATCGAATGAGCCTGTTTTGAAGTTTTTACGACAACGCCTTCTAAAAAAACCTTATATGCCCCCAGGGCATAACTTATAACCCTTGCCGCAATGATTGTTGGCAAGTGTGCTCCACAAAAGTATAATTTCTCTTTGAAAATCAACTAAGATGAACGAAATGGCTATCTCAAAATTGTTAGTCGAGGTATTTGGGGGAATGAGGGGTGTGGGGGGGCTAGTTGCCGTCCAATCGTTTTTGACTATTAAAAAGGGTACTAGCCACTCCCATTTCCAATCGAATGAGCCCTTTTTGAAGTTTATACGACAACTCATTAGATACGAAGTGCCCGGGTATCTAGAAACCAAAAACACATTTTTCCCACATCGTTCTTTACTTAGGCAGCGCTAGCGCGCTGCCCATGAAAGATATAAGTTTTCTTGGTTCCAGTTCAGTGGTGGGCTTCTCCAGGAGGAAACAGTATACAATTATAAGAACTAAACAATTTTAAAATACATACTTACATCATCTATAACCGCAGGTCAGTCCATTTATCCCCCCTCCCCATTCTAATGCTTAAATATATGGCTCAAATTATCAGTGGCAGATCCAGAGGGCGAGGGGGTGTGCCCCCCCCTAGCGTAGTCTAAAGTAGTGTAATTTACTTAATTAACGCAATTTGCGTTAATTAAACTTGCTCCTAACGCAAGTTTATCGGATCAACCTATTTTGCGCCCCCCTAATTTTTCTATCGGATTAACCTATTTTCTGCCCCCCCCTAAAAAAATCTTGGATCCGCCCCTGAAAATCATATACTCTCCGGAATTTCCTGAAACGTGCTATATAAATAAAAGTAGTACTATTAGATTCCTTAATTTATGTCATTTATAAATATCAATTAAAAAAAACTTTCCGAAAAATAAGTTTTTCAAAGAAAAGTAAAGGTCATTTTAAACTTAAGCTCAACAGATGCAAATACCTTTTAAAAATCAGATTCAAAACGACGAGAAATTACTATTAAAGAATAAATGAAACCCAGAACGAACAGAAATTAAATAAACAATCATAGCAAAAACATACAACAAGTAATAATATAAATGAATAAATAGATCTTAAAGCGAGCAATGCTTAGATTGAATATGAAAATCAAGCTTAAAACGAAAAAAGGTATTTTCCTATTGAAGTATAAATGAAACTTAAAACGAACAAAAATTAAATAAACAATCAATGCAAACAAACATGCAATAGATATTAATGAAAATTAATAAATAAATCTTAAAACAAGTGAAACTTAAATTGAACATGCAAATCAAGCTTGAATCGAACAAAAATCACTACAAACAAGAGCTCGAGTATCAACTCCTTCTCTCGCTGTAAAAGTTTAAAAACTACTGCGTCATTGGCGCTTTGCTGAAAACCAATTTTATGACAAATATTTTCTTTTGTACTTAATATTGAAAATAAACATTAAAATTATAGTAACATTTTGAACTGATGAGCTTTCAGCAATTAATATCATTATGCATCAAATATTCATTTTAATTTATTAGCTTCTTCTAAAGTTGTTAAAGACGAATATAGTTTCAATACAAACTATTTTTTTTTCGAAACTATTTTTTTTCGTTTTAAGCTTGATTTTCATATTCAATCTAAGCATTACTCGCTTTAACATCTATTTATTCATTTATATTATTACTTGTTGTATGTTTTTCTATGAATGTTGATTTAATTTCTTGTCGTTTTGTATTCTTTAAAAGTAATTTCTGGCCGTTTTTTAGTTTGAATTTTAAAAGGTATTTGTATCTGCTGAGCCTAAGTTTAAAATGGTCTTTGATTTTCTTTGAAATTTTTTTTTTTTGAAAAGTTTTTTTTAATTATTTTTTGTGCGTATTTGGTTGCAAAAAATTTCAGGTTTTTGAAAATTCTTTAGTTCAAAATCAAACGTTAAAAAAAAATCAAATATTCATCAAAGTATCAAAACTGGTATCAAAGTAGCAATATCGAAGTGAAATAATGGTTTTGTGTAACCCTCTGATTTTTTATTATCTTATGTTTGAACTATTTTTAACAACAGTGCGCTCACAACATGTGTATCGGAGAGGTGGGGGGGACCGGGGACTTTGTTGATTAAGTAAGCGTCGGTCTCTTTTGACTCTTTAAAATTGACATAGAATTTTATATTTTCAATCATTAGAGACCTCTATGAAGTTTATATAAGTATCCCTTCTATAATAACAATACATATACACCCAGAGCATAACTTATAACGCCTGTCTCTGGGCCCAGGGGGGTTGTGTCGACCCTGGAGTTTTAATATCCGATAGTTGAACTATTTTTAACAAAATAGTCACCTAAAATTTTTATCAGATTGGTTTATCCATCCGTCTGAAACGAAATAAGGTTGACGTGAATGTTTTTCATTGACTACTGTTTCAATATTTTCTGAACAGATTGTCATAGGTCAATGCTCTACATTTGTATTGATTCATTGATTTTAAATAACTTTTTTTTTCAAATTAATAATTAGTTATAAAAAAGTATTATATTACACATATTATGTTTGTACAACATGTGTCGATCCCGGAGTTTTTGTTATCTGACACTTGATTTTTTTTTTACAAAATTGTTACCTCAAAATTTTTATCTGATGCATTTGGGATGAAAAGGGCGTGAGGGAGGGGCTAGTTGCCCTTTTATCACTTTTGACTCTTAAAAACTGAACTAGAATTTCCAATTTCCAATCAAATGAGCCCTCTCTGAATTTTATATGAGAATTTCTTACAAAACAGCTATATATACCCCCAGGGTGTAACTTATGTAGTTAGTATATACAATTATTATAACTACTGATTAATTACCTATAAAACGAATTATATTACAAATATTATGTTTGTAAAACATGTGTCGACCCCGGAGTTTTCGCTATTTGACCTTTGAACTTTTTTTTTAACAAAATGGCTGTCTCAAAGTTTTTATCTGATGTATTTTGTGGAAAAAGGGCGTGGAGGGGGGGGGGGTTAGTTGCCCTTTGGTCACTTTTGACTCTTAAAAGCTGGACTAGAACTTCCAATTTCCAATCAAATGAGCCCTTTCCAAAGTTTATGCGAGAATTCCTTCCTGCCCCCGGGCCCTGGGGTGTTTTGTCGACACCAGAGTTTTGTTATTTAACCTTTCAACTTTTTTTTAAACAAAATGGTATTTTTAACCCTTGCATATAAAGCACCTCTGGGGGGAAAATAAAAAAAAAGTATTGAAGCTATACAAGATTTATTCATTTATTTATGTTTGCACCGGTTATCTTTATGTTTGTAAGATAGTTAATTTTAATTTCCGTTCGTTACTGGGTTTTGTTTATTCTTTAACAGTAATTTCTGGAATTTTTGAGTTTTAAATATAATAGGAATTAATTTCTGTTGGTCTTTAGTTCAATATGGCTCTTTACTTTTCTTAGAAAACTTATTTTTATGCAAGTTTTTTTAAATTAATAATAATAAAACATTGAAGCCTTATGGTCTTTGCTATAGATAACTTAATTACATGTCTCTGATAAATCATAAGTGATTTTCTCGCGCAACAATGAATGGATCGAAAAAATAGCTTCAAAAGACAGTAGTTAGGCTATTTCATTTGTTGATGCAGAAAGAACATGATCTTTTTGATTAGACCATTTTTCGGATTTTTTGTGCCACAATAATTTAGTATTTATCGCGAGGTATGTATTTTAACCTTATTTCAAGATTTTCTATAATTTTAAGTATCCTTTCATTTTCATTTCGAGATAAATTCTTGGAATAATCGGGCAGAGAATTCTTTATCTACCTCTTATTGGTGAACTTTGATTTGTATCTTAACGTCCCTTCAAAATCTCTTAAACTTATTTTATTTCTTCTCATACAAAACTTTACATTATTAAAGTTTTTGGGGTAGGGGCAGCGTAGTTGGCATAAAGAAGAAAACCTTAGTGTAGAAAGTAGGAGAGGAGGGAGGGTGAGGTCTTTGAACTATTTAAAAAAATATATATCTCAAAGTTCTTGTCGGATGGGTTTGAGGAAAAAAGGGCGTGGATGGGGGGGGCTAGGTACCCTCCAATCTCTTTGGACTCTTAAAAAGTGAAATAGAACTTTCAATTTCCAATTAAATGATCCCTCTTTGAAGGTAATACAAGCATCCCTTCCATAACACCCATATATGTCCCAAGGGCATAACTCAAAACATCTGCCCCCGGGCCCTGGAGGGTTGTGTCAACACCGGAATTTTTGTTATATGATCTTTGAACTATTTTTAATAAAATTGCTATCTTAAAATTTTTATTGGATGTATTTGGTAAAAAAGGGTTTAGGGGGGGGGGGCTGGTTACCCTCCAATATCTTTTGACGCTTATATATTGAACTAGAACTTTCGATTTCCAATAAACTGAGCCCTCTTTAAAGTTCATACGAGCATTCCTTCCATAAGAACCATATATGCCCCAAAACATAACTTATATCCCTTGTCCCTGATGACTGTGGGGGAATGTCATGCTCTATTGAATAATTTCCAGAACGTTCACCTGTATTCAAGAAAGTGACTATATCAAAATTTTGATTGGATGTGTTTGGGGAAATGGTCGGCGTGGAAGGAGTGTCAGTTGCCTTAGAATCACTTTCGACTATTAAAAAGGGAACTTCTAATCGAATGAGCCCCTTCTGAAGTTTCTACGACGCCGATGTCTATACAAAACCTTATATGTCCCCAGGGCATAACTTACAACCCTTGCCCTGAGGGCTGTGGGGGAGTTTTCATCCTCAAAGACCTAATTTCCAGAACTTAAAACTGTGTTTAATAAAATGACTGTAAAAATTTTGATTGGATGTGTTTGGGGAAAGGGTGGGTGTGAGAGGGGGGTTAGTTGGCGTCTAATTACTTTCGACTATTAAAAAGGGCACTAGCCCTTTGAATTTCCAATCGAATGAGCCTTTTTTGAAGTTTCTGCGACAACGCTTTCTATAAAGACCTTATATGCCCCTTGGATATGCCTTGCCTTGCCTTGCCTTGCCTTGCCTTATATGCCTTGCCTTGAGGTTTGTGAGGGAGTGTCCTCCTCGAAAACATATTTTCTATCTGGAAATAAACTACGCTGAACAAAATGACTATCTAAAAATTTTGATTAGATGTGTTTGCGGTAATGATGGGCGTGGGGGGGGGCTAATGGCCCTCCAATCACTTTCGAATATTAAAAAGGGCACTAGCCCTTTGAAGTTCCAATCGGATGAGCCTTTTTTGAAGTTTCTACGACAACGCCTTCTATAAAAACCTTATCTGCCCCCAGGGTATAACTTAAAACCCTTGCCCTGAGGGTTGTAGGAGAGTGTCCTCCTCAAAAACATATTTTCCATCTGGAAATCAACTACGCTGATCAAAATGGCTATCTCAAAATTTTGATTGGATGTGTTTGGGGAAATGATGGGCATGGGGGGGGGTAGTTGCCCTCCAATCACTTTCGACTATGGAAAAGGGCACTAGCCCTTTGAATTTCCAATCGAATGAGCCCGTTTAGAAGTTGCTACGACAACGCCTTCTTTAAAAACCTTATATGCCCCCAGGGCATAATTCAAAACCCTTGCCCTGAGGGTTGTGTGGGAGTGTCCTCCTCAAAAATATATTTTCTATCTTAAAATCAACTACGCTGAACAAAATGGCTATCTTAAAATTTTGATTGGTTGTGTTTGGGGGAATGATGGGCGTGGGGGTGGGCTCGTTGCCCTCCAATCACTTTCGACTATTAAAAAGGGCACTAGAACTCTCGATTTCCAAGCGAATGAGCCCCTTTGAAGTTTCTATGACGACCCCTTCCATGGGGAAAAAAATAATAATAATAATAAACAATAAAACATTCGAGCCGTATGGCCTTTACTATAGGGGAACGCCACAGCGTTGCCTCTGATTATGGCTACTGCTCTGACAGTTTATCCCCTCCCCCTGATGGTCTCAGATATAAAATTAATAATGGGAGACAGCTCACCTACCCGTTTTGGGACTACTCCAAATTTGATAATATAAACCAACGAAATCAGAGGCAACGCTGTAGCATTGCCTATAGTAAAGGCCATACGGCTCCAATGTTTTATTATTATTATTATTTTCCAGAGGCACTTCATATAGAAGGGGTCGTCGTAGAAACTTCAAAGGGGGCTCATTCGATTGGAAATCGAGAGTTCTAGTGCCCTTTTTAATAGTCGAAAATGATTTGAGGGCACCTAGCCCCCCCCCACGCCCATCATTCCCGCAAATCCCAACCAGCCAAATTTTGAGACGGCCATTTAGTTCAGCGTAGTTGATTTTCAGATAGAAAATATCTTTTGGAGGAGGAAACTCCCGCAACCCTCAGGGCAAGGGTTTTCAGTTATGCCCCGGGGGCATATAAGGTTTTTATAGAAGGCGTTGTCGTAGAAACTTCAAAACAGGCTCATTCGATTGGAAATTAAAGGACTAGTGCCCTTTTTAATAGTCGAAAATTATTCGAGTGCAACTAGCCCCACCGCCCATCATTTCCCCAAACACATCCAATCAAAATTTTGAAATAGCCATTTTGTTCAGCGTAGTTGATTTCCAGATAGAAAATATGTTCTTGATGAAGGCACTCCCCAAAAACCTTCAGAACAAGGATTTTAAGCTATGCCCTGGGGGGACATAAAGTTTATATATAAGGAGTTGTCGTAGAAGCTTGAAAAAAGGATCATTAGATTGGAAATTAGAAGGGATAGTGCCCTTTTTAATAGTCGAAAGTGATTGGAGGGCAACTAGCCAACCCCCCTCCCCCCTCCCTTACGCCCATCATTTCCCCAAACACATCCAATAAAAATTTTGAGATAGCCATTTTGTTCAGTTTAGTTGATTTCCAAATAGAAAATATGTTTTTGAGGAGGACACTCCCCCACAACCTTCAGAGAAAGGGTTTTAAGTTATGCCCTGGGGGCATATACGGTTTTTATAGGAGTCGTTGTCGTAGAAACTTCAAAACAGGCACATTTGATTGTAAATTAAAGGGCTAGTGCCCTTTTTAATAGTTGAAAGTTATTGGAGGGCAACTAACCGCCCTCCCCCCCATGCCCATCATTCCCCAAACACATCCAATCAAAATTTTGAGATAGCCATTTTGTTCAGTGTATTTGATTTCCAGATAGAAAATATGTTTTTGAGGAGGACACTCCCCCTAACCCTTCAGGTCATGTGTTTTAAGTTATGCCCTGGGGGAATATAAGGTTTTTATAGAAGGCGTTGTCGTAAAAACTTAAAAAGAGGCTCATTCGATTGGAAATTCAAAGGGATAGTGCCCTTTTTAATAGTCGAAAGTGATTAGAGGGCAACTAGCCCCTCCCTACGCCCATCATTTCCCCAAACACATCCAATAAACATTTAGATATATCCTTTTTGTTCAGCGTAGTTGATTTCTACATAGAAAATATATTTTTGAGGAGGATACTCCCCCACAACCCTCGGGGCAAGGGTTTTAAGCTATGCCTTGGGGGCATATAAGGTTTTTATAGAAGGCGTTGTCGTAGAAACTTCAAAAAAGGCTACTTTGATCGGAAAATAGAAGGGCTAGTGTCAATTGTAATAGTCGCAAATGATCGGAGGGCGACTAGCCCCCCCCCACGTCCCGTAGTCTCCCAAACACATCAAATCAAAATTTGGAGATAGCCAATGTGTTCAGCGTAGTTGATTTCCAGATAAAAATATATTTTGAGGAGGACAATCCCCCACAAGCCTCAGGGCAAGGGTTTTAAGTTATGACCTGGGGGCATATAAGGTTTTTGTAGAAGCCGTTGTCGTAGAAACTTCAAAAAAGACTCATTCGATTGGAATTTCAAAGGGCTAGTGCTCTTTTTAATAGTCGAAAGTGATTGAAGGACAACTACCCCCCTCCCATCCATGCCCATCATTCCCCCAAACACATCCAAACAAAATTTCGAGATAGCCATTTTGTTCAACGTAGTTGATTTTCAGATAGAAAATATATTTTTGAGGAGGACAATCCCCCACAAGCCTCAGGGCAAGGGTTTTAAGTTATCACCTGGGGGCATATAAGGTTTTTGTAGAAGCCGTTGTCGTAGAAACTTCAAAAAAGACTCATTCGATTGGAATTTCAAAGGGCTAGAGCGCTTTTTAATAGTCGAAAGTGATTGAAGGGCAACTACCCCCCTCCCATCCATGCCCATCATTCCCCCAAACACATCCAGACAAAATTTCGAGATAGCCATTTTGTTCAACGTAGTTGATTTTCAGATAGAAAATATATTTTTGAGGAGGACACTCCCCCACAACCCTCAAGGCAAGGGTTTTAAGTTATACCCTGGGGGCATATAAGGTTTTTATAGAAGGCGGTATCGTAGAAACTTCAGAAAAGGCTTATTCGATTGGAAATTCAAAGGGTTAATGCCCTTTTTAATAGTCGAAAGTGATTTAAGGGCAACTAACCCTCCTCTCACGGCCACCTTTTCCCCAAACACATCCAATCAAAATTTTGAGACAGCCATTTTATTAAACGTAGTTTTAAGGTGTGGAAATTAGGACTTTGAGGATGACAACTCCCCCGCAGCCCTCAGGGCAAGGTTTGTAATTTAAGGATTATCCGAATCCTTCATATTATTTTTTAATGGAAGGGATACTCTTATAAACTTTAGAGAGGGCTCATTTTATTGGAAATTGAACGTTCTTGTTCACTTTTTAAGAGTCAAAAGAGATTGGAGGGCAATTAGCCCCCCCCCCCACCTCCACGCCTTAAATGCATCAGAAAATTTTTTCTTTTTAAATAGTTGAAATGTTAAGTAACAAAACTCTGGCGTCGGCAAAACTCCCCAGGGCCCGGGGGCAGGAAGGGTTTCTCGTTTAAACTTCAGAGAGGGCTCATTTGATTGGAAATTGGAAGTTCTAGTCCAGCTCTTACGAGTCAAAATCGATCGAAGGGAAAATGCCCCCCCCCACGCCCTATTTCCCCACCCCTCCCTTTGAACTAATTATGTTTATACCCAAAAGCCCAATGAGAGTTAGAATGTTTTGGTATTAACACACACCTATTAGGCATCTGCTCTCCTCCCTAACAAGGAAGGAAACAGAGAGTGTAAGGCAGTGGCAGATCCAGGGGAGGGACGAGGGGCGCCCCCCTACCGTAGTCTAAAGTGATGTAATTTACTTAATTAACGCAAGATTGCGTTAATTAAACTTACTCCTAACGCAAGTTTATCGGATCAACCTATTTTGCCCCCCCCCCTAAAAAATCCTGGATCCACCCCTGGTGTAAGGGCACTATAAATTTCAATTTGTAATTCAATGAACCCCGTTCCAAAGTTTCTGTGACCACCTCTTCTACATAAAGTGCCCCTTGAAAAATAAATAAGTATTAATTCATTGAACCCTTATGGCTCTTTACTTAGGTAACGCTATAGCATTGCTTCTGACCTAAAAAGTTGAGTAGAAATTTCAGCTTTCATTTTTATGAATATCCGAAATTATCTGAGGGGAATATATTTGGGGAGCATATTCCACGGCTGGGAAATTTCTGCTGGATGGAATTTAACGCGGGGGGAATTATCAGCAGGAAAAGACAATTTTCTTTGAGGGGGGAGGAATTTCCCAGGGGTGGGTTTTCCAAATGTGAATTATTCAGGGAGGGGACGACTAAACCCATTCGATAATATTCTAAATTTTACATCTGAAAGTAAAGGGAATAAAGAATCAACAGAAATGTCAGAGATAGCACTTCAGGTTCCTTTAGACGATTTTGTTCTTTTCTTTTGAAAAAAGATATTTTCAAAAGACAGATTAATTTCATTTGTATTACTTTCTCTGTGGCTGCTCAATTATGCATCTGAGGGGGGAGACTTCCACCCACCACTGTCTCCGCTAAGGTTTCAGTTTTTATCTCAAGCCTTAAAAAAGAAAGCAATGTGATAAAAGTATAACTCAAAATAACATATATAGAATAATATATGCACATAACACGGAACTATTAATCAAAATTGCATATTATGAGTTGAGGCTCACCCAAATGATGGGCTCGGGGGCTCACCATTCCACAATCTATTAAATCAATCCTGCAGTAACTGAAAATATAAAGTATTTTGAGTACTTTAACGTCTTCCACAACTCAAACGGTCCAACATTCTACAGTCCAATGAGTCTGTCTAATCTCCTAAATCGGGAACAGAGGAGATGAGTGAAGTTTTGCCCCGTATTGGATCATTCTCCAACCTCCCCCTCCCCCTCTTCACTGTCTACGATACGTTTTTCGACTTTCGGACAAGTACGCCGCCCCCACCCCAAAGACTTTAACAATGTAAAATTTGGTATCGGAAGAACACATAGTAAGTCTATTATAATAATCCAAATGTAAAGTTAAAATACATACTCCTTGATAGATGTAAAATTTCTTTGGCACACAAAATCCTATTAAGGTCATTTCCAAACAGTCGTGATCCCTTTGTGTCAGCAAGTGAAATGGTCAAAACACCCTTATTGGAGCTATTTTTTCAATTCATTCATTTTTGCCAATCGCTGTCCACAAGTTATGCAAGCTGTCTATTGTTCATATACAAGGTTTTTATCAAAGAGGTAATCGTATACACTTTGAAAAAAGCCTCATTCGATTTAAATCGAAAGTTCTAGATCTGTTTTTTAAAGTCAAGAATAATCGGACAGTAAGCAGCCCCCCCATGCAATAAAAACTTGAAACTTTTTGCAATCAAAAACAAACAAAAATTAATTAAAAAAAACTTTCCGAAAAATAAGTTTTTCAAATAAAAATCAAGGCCATTTTAAACTTAAGCTAAGTAGATGTGAATACCTGTCAAAATTCAAACTTAAAACGACCAGAAATTACTATTAAAGAATAAATGAAACCCAATGTGAACAGAAATTAAATAAATAATCATAGCAAAAAAAATACAACAAGTAATAATATAAATGAATAAATAGATTTTAAAGCGAGTAATGCTTAGATTGAATATGAAAGTTAAGCTTAAAACGAAAAAAAATATTTTGCTATGAAAATAAAGATGAAACTTCAAGCGAATATAAATTAAACAAACAACCAATGCGAACAAACATACAATATATATTAATGCAAATAAATAAAAAAATAAATATTAAAACGAGTGAAACTTAAATTGAATATGCAAATCAAGTTTGAATCGAATAAAAATAACTACAAACAAGAGTTTGGGTATCGCCTCACTGCAGAAGCCTAAAACCTACTGCGTCATCTGCGCTTTATTGAAAACGAATTATATTACAAATGTTGTCTTATGTACTTAATATTGAAAATAAAAATTTAAATTACAGTAAAATTTTGAACTGATGAGCTTTCAGCAATTAATATCATTAGACATCAAATATTCAGTTTAATTTATTAGTTCTTTCCAAGATTGGTCAACTGCCCCCTGGATACTGCCCCCTTCTTTAACTGCAAAAACCTAAAGCCTTCTGCGTCATTGGCGCTTCACTGAAAATGAATTACTCTTATATTACAAATTTATTCTTTTCCTGTTCTTAAAGCATTGCAAATGAAAATAAAAATTACAGTGAAAAAAAATCTTGAACTGATGGATCTTTCAACAATTAATATTATTATATAACTAATATTCAATTTGATTTTGTTTATACTTTCCAAGACTGTTCAAGACTCATATAGTTTTCGGTAAGGCGCCAATGATGCAGTAGGTTTTAGGCTTTTGCAGTGAGGCGATACCCAAACTCTTGTTTGTAGTTATTTTTATTCGATTCAAACTTGATTTGCATATTCAATTTAAGTTTCACTCGTTTTAAGATTTATTTATTTATTTACATTAATATATATTGTATGTTTGTTCGTATTGATTGTTTATTTAATTTCTGTTCGTTTTAAGTTTCATTTATACTTTATTAGCAAACCATTTTATTTCGTTTTAAGCATGATTTTCATATTCAATCTAAGCATTACTTGCTTTAAAATCTATTTATTCATTTATATTATTACTTGTAGTATGTTTTTTGCTATGATTGTTTATTTAATTTCTGTTCGTTTTGGGTTTCATTTATTCTTTAATAGTAATTTCTGGTCGTTTTGAGTTTGAATTTTAACAGGTATTCATATCTCCTGAGCTTAAGTTTAAAATGGCCTTTAATTTTCTTTGAAAAACTTATTTTTCGGAAAGTTTTTTTAATTAATTAAATTGAAAAGGCAAGTTTTTTTTAATAAATTTGAAGAGAATGATTAAAATTTGAAACAAAGATAAATTATCCTATAAATAAAAAGTTCCGCCATCCCCTGACTCCCCAATTTTTGTGCTGCAATTTGACTTTCTTTTCTTCAATCTTCAAACATGAAGACACTAACACAAGTACAGTGGAAATTAAAGTTTTTTTTTCACGATGCTTTGAGAATGAAAGGGCTTATTTGCTGATATTTGCTTTAAACAGTAGAATCTTCAGTTAGAATGCTTTGAAAGGCAATCTGAAACTAAATCTTTTAAGATTGCCTGTTAAATATATATGTTCCACTCTAAAATGCTTTTAGAAAAGCACTAGTCGAACATTAGTATATTTAGTATAAAGAACAAGGGTTAATGGAGCAGAAGCCCATCCAATTGATACGATATCATCTGTTCATTGTTTTAATGGTATTTTCAATAGCGCTGCCTAAGTAAAGAGTGATGTGGATTCAATATTTTTTTTTCCTGGCCACTTTGTATGGAAGGAGTTGTCTTAAAAACTTTGGAAGGGAATCATCTGATTCGGAACTGAATGTTATGTTTCGCTTTCTAATAGTCAAGAGTGATTTGAGGACAACCAGCCTGTTGCCCGTTTTAGCTGCCCGCCCCAACCCCAGATACATCCAATCGAAATTTAGAGATAGCCTTTTTGTTCAAAATAGTCCAAAAGTCTAATAACTATCCCTTATGGGATGAGTTGCCTATTGTTCATATACAGGTTGAATCAATAGGGAGGGGAAAATGTTTGGTCCTGGATTTCCAAAAAGGCTAAGGGGCAATTAAGATGAAACTCTTAGGAATGTTAGTTGGGATGTTGAGGTCAATCAAAAGACGCTACATCCATGCAGGTTGTCAAAAGGGCTTACCTTAAATATCGTAGGAACTGTTGAAGGTATCAGGTTGAAACTTTCAGGGAATGTTAGGAGTATTTTGTACTAAACCAGAAGACACTATGTGTATCCAGGTTGTCAAAAAGACGCATCTGCAATATCTCAGAGGTCTAGGCGTTTTCTCCAGAAAATTCTTCCCAAATAGTTCCCCATATATCTATTTCGGATGTTCATTAGAAGGGAAATTGAAAGTTCCAATCACCCGTTTAAGTCAGAGGCAAAGCTATAGTGTTACCCATACTAAAGAGCCAGGCGGGTTCAATATATTATTATCTATTATTGATTTTTTCCCAGAGGCACTTCATATGGAGGTGACGGTCGTATAAACTTTGGAGGGGCTCATTCGATTGCTAATTAAAAGTTCTAGTGCCTTTTTAAAGAGTGAAAGTGGTTGAAGTGCAGCGAGCCACTTTCCACATCGTTTTCCCTCAAACGTATCTGATCAAAAATTTGAGATGGCCATTTTGTTCTAAATGGTCCGAAAGTCATATAACCATGCCTCCAGAAGCAGCTGGACACCCTCATAGAAGACCCAAAGGGCAAAGCAGACTTTCTTGGCAAGCAATTTGTAAGAGTCTTTACTCAAGAACCAGACCATAAAGAGCCCATTCCCTCGATCAGCTCTTGCCTTTCTGAACTCCTGGAAATCAGTCGCATCCTGAGTATTTAGAGCTTGTTTGTATAGTAGTTATCTTTTATTTCTCTCACTTATGATTTGGTCAGTTATCCATGGCTTTCTTGGTTCATCCTTCTTCTCGCTGACAGCTCGAACGGGACACGTTTTATCATAAATTGGCTGTAAAATAGACATGAATTTATTGTAAGCCAGGGAAGAATCATCAGTTATTTCCAACACAGTGTCCTCAGTTCATCGGCAAGTTTATTCAGGTTTTCTTTTTTAAGTGCACGCACCATTATTTTTTTTTACCTAGTATAAACTTTTTAAAGACAAGTTAACTAAGTCACAACTGGGAGATACCGGGATGCGCAACTGAACCGGGATGCACAACCACATCTGGGTAGCTATGATTCAAATAAGCAGAACCAACGAAAACATTATCAATCAGAGTAGCCGAGTGACTTGATATACGGGTCGGAACACAAGCTAAGGGGTAAAGATCATTTGAAATCATATATTTAAAAAATCAAAATTATTAGCTGTAAGAATTAAACCGTTATAGTTAAAATCACCCATACATATAACTTACGAAACTGTAGAAGAAATACATCGAAGCAATCCATCAAAACCATCAATAAACTCATCCAGGCGAGCACTGGGTGGCTTATACACCATACTAATCAAAATAATTTTTTTTTTCAACCTCGATTTCATGAGAAAAACTTTCAATCTTACCGTCAATCCAAACCCCCAAATCATCTCTAATTACATACTTTAAATTTTTCTTTATTAAAAATCCCAATCCACCCCTGTTCATGGATGTCCGGTTCCTTACTTCAAAATAATAACCTGGAAAAAAAATCTAGCCGGGGCCAGAATCTTGGGCTTTGGGCTAATCTTGGCCAGAAATTAAAAATGTTTCACAAATACCTACAACGTCAAATTTAGAAGAAGATTCTTCAATCAACTGAAGCAAATCAAAATATCCAGTAGTTAGATGGCAATTCCAAGAAAAAAAGGCAAAGCGAATTGTCGCTTCCTATTTTATACGGTATAATATACAAACTCTGACGGAGATGTTTAAAATTTGCAGTAGGCAAATTCGTACGACCAACCTTGGCCTCCAGATGGTCCTCGATACGAAAAGGACTATTCAAAAAACATGTTAAAGATTGAAAATCATTTAACTTCACGAAATAAAAAAGAATTCACCTTCAACATAGCAAAGAAGGAAAAAAGTACAAAATAAATAAAACAAATGAAAGATGCAAGAAAAAAAACTAAATACACAACGAAAAAGGAAAAGAAACAGACAAAAAAAACACAACTAACAAACAAAACCGACTCGAAGATTTAGAGGGCGTCCGTAAGTGATCTGATCCGTATGGGATTTAAGTCTCTTTGCTCTCGTTTGAAAATGCGGCCACGATCAGTCCAAATGTTCTTAGCACCAAATCGATCTCTAGCCCCTTCTAGTACCGATTTCTTCACTTCAATAAGGTATTCACTAACGAAGATACCAAATTTTGCAAGTTTCTATTTTGCTTTATAAACTGTGTAAGCTATATCATTGTTCCCGAATTTCACCAGTACTGGAGCCACTGTACTCGGTGTTTCCGTATTTGACGTGGTATTTAAGAGTCTGAACCGATTCATCGCTAACAAGTGTGTAGATGACACATTTGTGACTTCCATTCGTTTTATAACGTTGAGTACTGTTGAGCCTAGACTAGTCTCAGGATTTTGCTTTACACAAAAAAACACCAACGAATCAAGAAGCTTCTCCTGTTCCAAATCATCAATTTTTTGCTCAACACTCTAAATTCTACGCTCCAGAGACTGAATCTGACTTCTCAAACTGTCTAAAAATTTTGTACTTTTCGGAACTTCCCACTATACTCAAGGGTAATTTAGTCGTAAATTTGCGAATCAATCAATTCCGTGTCAACGAAGTTTTGTTGTATTGGGCCGGCTGATAAAGCAACTTTTTCTTGAATCTTTTTTCCAATGACTAACAATGTCAGTACGAATTTTGTCCACCATAGCTTGTGTGGAAACAAGTTGATTGTGGAGAGCTGAGGCATCGCTTGAAACAGTAGCCGTTTTACTCGATACTTTCCAATCTCTTTTCCTGACAGATTCAAGGTAAATGTCTGGATTGCTCTCGTTTTCCCGAAAGGCGTGATTTACGCCCTTCTGTGTTCGCTTTGAAGCATCGGCATAATTATCTTCAAAAGATACAAAATTCGCAGCTATCAATACATGAAAATCATGATATCCTTAGCAAAAAAAACCGGTAGACTTAAGTATAGATTCTTTTGACTTAATAACATTTACAATATGAACTGGCCAAAGTGGATATCCCTTGAACTGTGCCAAAGGTAAGTCCCCCTTCTTGAACTCCACCATTTTTAAAACAATGATCCAAAAAATATACATATAAAAACGATCCAAATAGGAACTTATCTTAACGTGGGCAGGCCCATGGAAGCAGTGGCAATCACTTTTATTGAAATGGTGGCCCTATGGATCGTGGAATGAATTTCAGAAATTTCAGTAATTTAAAATCAAAATGGTCTGCCAGTGCTATCCAAAGAATGAAAAGTCACTTGTAACTTCAATCACGGAAAGGGTTCATTCAATCAAAAATTGATAGTTCCAGGGCCCTTTTTAAAATTCAAAAGGGATTGGAGGGTAACCAACCCCTTCCCACGCCGTTTTTCACTGTTGTTGGGTAGGGGGAAGATGCTTAAAAGGGTGCATTTTAATGCCAGAACATCCTAACTCTCATTGAGTTTTCAGGTAAATATAGAATTAGTTATGGGACGTTGAAATTGACATTTAATCTTTATTGATTTTTTTGGATATTTCTGATCTGCACTGTTATTATAAAAGTATAGAGCAACATAAACCCAAAAATTAGCAAATTTTATTCCGTATAGGAGGGAAGATGCCCATTTCTCATCCCCAGCCTCCCCATCGTGGTCGTAGAAACTTCCGAAGATAATCGTTCCAACAAAAATTGAGAGTTCTAGTACTCAAAATTAGTAACATTTGACAAATTTTGACAAGCACTAATCTCCAGTAGCAGTTAGAGTTCATCAAATTTTACCCACATGCTTCCTGGGGGATGTAACTCCTCAAATCCCTCTCGGAGGAGTTATGATCCTAGTTGCATATAGCAGTTAACAAGTTTCGTTTCCTCTTCCGCTTTTTTGTAATTACATCTTTTTAATTTTCAATTTTTAAGAAATAAGGATTTCATCTCACTGGTTGTCACTACCTTGGCAACCGTGATACAGCAGAAATCATCGCGTGGAAAAACCAATCTTCTTTAATTTTCTTTTCAAGCTCAAGCAAGGAAAATACAAAAGATACAAAATTAACTAAAAGATTTTCCAGGTGATAGAAACTTATATTAATTTAAGAAAAAGCACTCAAACTTTATTCTCCCAGCTTTCGGAGTTTCATTACGCTAAAATCCCTTTTCAGAATCTTGAAAAGTGTGAGACATTCAGAAAAAAAAATCTACAAATTAAATTAATTCTTAAAAAATAAAGTAAACTTAAAAATATAAAGTAAATAAAAAAGATAGTCAATAAAAATAATTCATAATATAAATAGTCAATAATTTAAATAATTCTAAAAAATAATTCTGAAAAAATACTTATAAAATAAATCCATTCGAAAAAAAATAATTTTTTTTATAAAAAATGTATTTTCTTAGCTTTTTACTTAAAAAAAATGAATCTAAGCTTTTTTCGTATACGACTAAATGTCGTATACGAAATGTAATACTTAAAAAAAAACTGCATAAATTTCTGTAATGTTTTGAGTGAAACACATTTATAATAACAAATTAAGTGTTTTTATTTTTAATATAATTAATTTTTCATTAATGTTTTCTCTTTTTTAAATTAATCCCTTTCAAATTTACAGAGACCAATTGGATTTAGTTCAAATTCAGGTCATTTACTTAAGTTTTCAGTAAAATAATACTTATTTTTGGTAATGTTGGTACATTTTAGGCTTAACACCTTTGTTTATTATACTTTCGATAGTTTTAAGGCTTTTTACTTTCGTTTGTAGAAATATTTTCCTAGTTAATTTACCATAATTAATTTAAATTTCTCGATTAATACAACTAATTACACATTTGTATTATTTCAAATGAATTTCACCTCATGTTTTACTCACTATTTATTTTGCTGGAAATACTTTGGAAGCTAAAAATAATATTTTTACTTTTATAATTTTAATAAATCAAATAATTTTAACATTTTGATTACTAAATATCAGTATATGTATATTAAACTGACAATGCAAATTCATTTGTATTTATTTTCAGTAAAGTGGAAATTTTGTTGTGGCCTTGGGAAGGCATAGGGGTTTTGCACCCAACTTATGTTAATTTCTGCTCGTTTTGAGTTTGACTCGGTTATTTATTGTAATTTCTGTTCGTTTTGGGTTTCATTTATTTATCGATGCTGATTTGTGGTAGTTTCGAGCTTGGTAGATAATTTGATTTTATTTTTGCTCATTTTTTGTTTAATGGAGTTCTTTACTTTTCTTTGAAAAACTTATTTTGTGGAAAAAGTTTTTTTAATTAATTTCTTTTCGTTTTATATTGACATAGTCTTTTCAAAGAAAAATAAAATAATACTATCAGTCTTTTCGTTTTTTAAGTGAAAAATTTTCAGCAATTTTTTTACAACATAAACCCTTTTAAAAATCTGGACACAAATAGTACTGTTTAACTTAGTTTCATACCTCCTCTAGTTGACCTGAAATGGAAAACTTCATACCATTCGCAAAAAAATCTGTTTACTTTCTTTGAAAGCTTTGATACATTTACACTATTTTGAATTGGTTAAATTTAAGAGCAGAAGTAGCCTCGAAAGTTTGAACATGAAACCCTCAGTCGTTCTTGGGATACTGCTGACATACCTTATTGGGAATTAGCATTATCACAGTGCATTTTGATTAAATCTTAAGGCAACATTTAGTTTTTAAAAATAATGGGAGGGTGGGAGTGGAAGGGGGATGAGTTGCCCTCCAATCACTTTTGACTATAAAAAAGGGCATCTCCCTTTCTATTTTCAATCGAATGAGCCCCTTTCAAAGTTCCCACGACAACTTCTTCGATGCGAAGTGCCCTGGTCTAAACAACAACAACAACAAAAAATATCACTAATCACTTTCGACTATTAAAAAGGGCACTAGCCCTTTGAATTTCAAATCGAATGAGCCCTTTTCAGAAGTTTCTACGACAACGTCTTCTATAAACCCTTATATGCCCACAGGGCATAGCTTAAAACCTTTGCCCTGAGGTCTGTGGTGGAGTTTCCTCCTCAAAAATATATTTTCTATGTGGAACTCAACTACGCTGGACAAAAGGGCTATCTCAAATTTTTTATTGGATGTGTCTGGGGGAATGATGGGCATGTGGGGGACAAGTTGCCCTCCAATCACTTTTGACTATTACAAAGGGCACTAGGCCTTTGAATTTCCAATTGAATTAGCCTTTTTTGAAGTTTCTACGACAACGACATTCTATAAAAACCTCATATGCCCCCATGGCATAATTTAATGCCCTTGCCCTGAGAGTTTTGGGGGAGTGTCATTCTCAAAAACATATTTTCTATCTGGAAATCAACTAGCCTACGCTAAACAAAATGGCTACGGTATCTCAAAATTTTGATTGGATGTGTTTGGTTGAATGATGGACGTGGGGGAGGGCTAGTTGCCCTCCAATCGCTTTCGACTATTAAAAAGGGCACTAGCCCTTTGAATTTCCAATCAAATGAGCCCCTTTTGAAGTTTCTATGACAACGCCTTCTATAAAAACTTTATATACCCCAGGACAAAAGTTAAAACCCTTGCCCTGAGGGTATTTGGGAAGTGTCCTCCTCAAAAACATATTTTCTATCCGGAAATCAACTACGCTGAACAAAATGGCTATCTCAAAATTTTTATTGGATGTGTTTTGGGGAATGATGGGCGTGGGGGAGGGGCTAGTTCCCCTCCAATCACATTCGAATATGAAGGAGGGAACTAGCCCTTTGAATTTCCAATCGAATGAGCCTGTTTTGAAGTTTTGACGACATTGCCTTCTTATGAAACCTTAGATGCCCCCAGGGCATAACTTAAAACCCTTGCCCTGAGGGTTGTGGGGGAGTTTCCTCCTAAAAACATATTTTCTATCTGGAAATCAACTAGCCTACGCTGAACAAAATGGCTATCTAAAAATTCTGGTTGGATGTGTTTGGGGGAATGATGGGCGTCGGGTGATAGTTGCCTTCAAATCACTTTCAACTATTAAAAAGGGCACTAGCCCTTTGAAGTTCAAATCGAATGAGCCTGTTTTGAAGTTTATACGACAATGCCTTCTTATAAAACCTTATATGCCCCCAGGGCATAACTTAGAACCCTTGCCCTGAGGGTTGTGGGGGAGTGTCCTCCTCAAAAAGATATTTTCTATATGTAAATCAGCTACGCTGACAAAATGCCTATCTCAAATTTTGATTGGATGTGTTTGGGAGAATGATGGGCGTTGGGAGGGGGGGGGTAGTTGCCCTCCATTCACTTTTGACTATTAAAAATGGCACTAGCCCTTTGAATTTCAAATCGAATGAGCCTTTTCTGAAGTTTCTACGATAACGCCTTCTATAAAAACCTTATATGCCCCCAGAGCATAACTTAAAACCCTTGCCCTGAGGGTTGTGGGGGAGTCTCCTCCTCAAAAACACATTTTCTATTTTGAAATCGATTACGCTGAACAAAATGGCTATCTCAAAATTTTGATTGGATGTGTTTGGGTGAATGATGGACGTGGGAGGGGGGGGGGCTAAATACCCTCCAATCACTTTCGACTATTAAAAAGAGCAATAGCCCTTTGAATTACCAATCAAATGAGCCCCTTTTCAAGTTTCTATGACAACGCCTTCTATAAAAACTTTATATACCCAAGGACATAACTTAGAACCCTAGCCATGAGGGTTGTTGGGAAGTGTCCTTCTCAAAAACATATTTTCTATCTAGAAATCAACTACGCTGAACGAGATGGCTATCTCAAAATTTTGATTGGATGTGTTTGGGGGAATGATGGGAGTGGAGGAGGGGCTAGTTCCCTTCCAATAACTTTCGACTATTAATAAAGGAACTAGCCCTTTGAATTTCCAATCGAATGAGCCTATTTTGAAGTTTCTACGACAACGCCTTCTTAGAAAAACCTTATATGCCCCCAGGGCATAACTTAAAACCCTTGCCCTGAGGGTTGTGGGGAAGTGTACTCCTAAAAAACATATTTGTATCTGGAAATCAACTAGCCTACGCTGAACAAAATGGCTATCTCAAAATTCTGATTGGATGTGTTTGGGGGAATGATGGGCGTGGGGGGCTAGTTGCCCTCCAATCACTTTCAACTTTTAAAAGGGGCACTAGGCCTTTGAATTTTCCAATCGAATGAGCCTGTTTTGAAGTTTCTACGACAACGCCTTCTATAAAATCTTATATACCCCCAGGGCATAATTTAAAACCTTTGCTCTGAAGGTTGCGGCGGAGTGTCCGCCTCAAAAGCATATTCTCTATCTGGAAATCAACTAGCCTACGCTGAACAAGATGGCTGTCTCAAAATTTTGATTGGATCTGTTTTGGGGAATGATGGGCGTGGGGGAGAGGGGGCTAGGTGCCTTCCAATCACTTTCGACTATTAAAAAGGGCAATAGCCCTTTGAATTTCCATTCAAATGAGCCTGTTTTGAAGTTTTTACGACAACGCCTTCTATAAAAAGCCCTATATGTAGACCCCAGCGCCGCGCCGGTGGATCGACCGAACGCCGCCGACAAGAGGCCCGGTCGAACGCCGCCGAAGTGGAAAAGGTTTTTTTGTGTTGTTTCTATGTGGACTCCACTGTGAGTGATGGCACTACATGTTTTGAGGTGACTAGGTGACTTTGGATTATTGTTTTTAAAAACAAATGACCCTTTCAGTTTATATAAAAACCCCCCGGCCTCAGCTCAGGCGAGACGACCCGCTTGACTTAAGCATATTAGTCAGCGGAGGACAAGACACTAACCAGGAGTCACCGAGTAGCGGCGAGCGTAAAGGGATAAGCCCAGCACTCAGGGTCACTTGACTAATTCGGGATTCACTTTCAACCGATGCAGGGGTTTTGAGACTCGTAACACCATCGTGTTTACCGTAGAAAGTACTCATGACTTTTGTCCGAGTTCCCCGTTAGGGGGTCATTCCCGGAGGAATAATGAACGCTCGTTCTAACGATGTCTATATAGTGTCGGGGTTGGTTATTCATACGAAAGTCAACCTGTTTAAAAAAACAATAATTATAAATGAGCAAGTTATTACCCACTCAGAACCGTAACGCTCGTGCCAGTTGTACATACAAAATAAGAGATCGTAAAAACTTTATTGAATTAATCCAGGGGTGTAAACCGGAAGTTCTTTCGATGCTAGATCCATCTTCGGGATCCTCTGTGAGTGTGGAGCGTGCTGAGGTGATCGCTGATGGCCGCCTCTTCTGGGATCTGGTCATGCTGTTCATCTCATGTGCTCTCGGAGTGTCGTCCATTTGGGAGTCGTAATCAGCACGAGGCTGGACCGGTGTCACTGGAACCAGTGATCGTGGTGCTTAGTCTTCTAGAATCTGGAGTCCCGGCACCGAGTCAGCCCATCGTCTTGTGCGGGGAGCCTCGGTGTGGGTCTCATGGGTTAGCGGAGAGGAGGCGAGGTCCTTCTAACCCGTCTTTACTCACGTACCCCGGAGTCTCTCGGGTGTGCGAGTCGTAGTTCGAGGAGTCGACGGATTGTGGACTGTCCGTTAATGCATTGAGTGAGAGGCTTATTTGAGATCGGGTTCCTCGGGCGAGGGCGCCTCACATGGGCGTAGTGCGTCCTGTGCGGATGTGACGCCCCGCGCGAACACAGGATTGTCCCCGCACGTGGGGGATATCGGCAGTGCAAGTGATTTGTCTTGGTACACCAATTGAGCGGACCTACTAGAGTCATTCGTGCACCGCGATCGACGGAGCGGTTTAGAGTGTAGAACTACTCCTCGCCAACTCAATTAGATGGGTATTAACTTCTGGTCACACTGGAGCTATTGTTCGCACGCTCAGTAGACGGGAGTTTCTGACGTTACAGTGAATTCGGAGAGTCTGGTGTGCCGTACCAGCCTCAAGTTCGTCTCCAAAATTACCTGTGATAGATAACTTGACGACCAAGAAGGTGTTGGAGTCAAGGCGGTTGGTTCCGAGTACACATAGTGCTTCTTGATTTTCGAAGATCTGGTGCTGTGTGATGCAAGATCTGTCTGTTTAATGTGTTATACAAACTTCATCGTCCCGATCAAACGGAAAGTAGATGTGTGCTCCAGACGTCATGTAGGGTGAGAGGGAGGGCTGACCATGCTGCGAAGTGAGACACACCTCACCGGCCAACTCAACTAGCACTTCCCATGGGAGGCACGTGAGACTTGTGCTTAGAACTCACCGCTGGTCGCTGATCTTGTCGATAAGGTGGGATAGTCACTTACTCGGCTGGCCTGCGGTCGGTCAACATTGGGTAGGTTACTGAGTTTTGAGTGATGCTGCTTGGAGCGGCTAGTTTCGCAGAGCTGGGGTAGAGGCGCAAATAATCGAGAGAGATACATGAGGCCTGATGTGGGGACGTGGTCTTTGTGAACAGTTGAGAGACTGGGGTCTGTGGGTCCTACGCCCACCATTACCTGGTAGCACAGGACGTGCAATGAACGAGAGAGACACGACATTATGATCTCACAGTGTGAGGCTCATTTAACGGTCGACAATGACTCCTGTGGTTAGAAAGTACCCTGGTTGGGGTCCCGTTCGAATCCATGTCTCCGTCTCGGCACCGAGACGTGGTCAGTGGACGATAGCGGGCGGGCCTAGACGAGTGTTCTTTTCTGTGACAGGGAGATATTCACCCATGACGTCCGACACGGAAAGAGAGGTTTAATCGTAAGAAGAGCGTTTCTCGTGAGCGACTTCATGTCAGTATTTTCTTTCCTGTCCCTCCCGTGGGAGTCCCACGTCTACTACTACCACCAGACCGGATAGAGCCCATAGTCATTTCCAAACTGTGAAATGCATCGCGGAGAGAGATTTCTGGCTGTCCGGGACCTAGGCCCCTTGGATCTGGCACCTTTGGAGAAGGAGTGGCTCTGAATGGTGAAGGTGTCATGGTTGTAAAACGATTCGACTGGCTAACGAGTTTGGCTTGTGTGCTCATACGGGTGATTGATCACTTCTCCCAATTGTCCTGGACGGCCTACGTAGTTTTTTTAGGGCCTTGAGTCAGAGTGGTGCGGTGCCTCTGTAACCACTGTCTGAACAACTCAGAACGGGATCGCTCACGTTGACTCCGATGTTATCTTTAACACACTTCCGAGCGACGGAGCTTGCGAGGATTTACTCTCTGAGTTGCCTGAAAATAGCTCTTAATTAAACCTTGACGACCATCTTCGACTCGATTTGAATCTTAGTGTGGAAAACTCACTATCATCTTGTCGACACCTTAATATTCATCTACGGCGTGACGATCAAGACGTGAGAAACTAGAGTCACAAGGTCCATCTCAACGGTAGCTTCAACCCTCGGCCCGGTGCACTTGCCGTGTAACGTCTTCGGGGTCAAACGACACGGGAGATGTTGATTCTCGGTCTGAGGTGGGGAGGGTACGGAGAGGTTGAGCCGCCTGGGGAGAGGTTCACGTCGTCACGGACAGAACACGCCGGGCCTGGTCTCGTAAATGAAAACTTTACTCGGAGGCCCGTCCCGGGTTTGCAGGTGGTTGTGGTTAAATTGCGTAAAACATCCGGGGGCTCTATAGATACCGTCTGAGGACCTGTACGGCGTTGGCGTGTGACGGGGGCGGGCCATCTGTCACATGATCCCTCAGGTGTCATAAGGCCAGCTCAGGGATGACAGAACCCTCCCGTAGAGCACAAGGGGATATGCTGGCTTGATCACGACTGTCAGTTTGAGTGCGGACTGCGACAGCACGGCCTATCGATCCTTGTGTCTGGCAGAGTAGTCAGAACGAGTGGTCAGAAAAGTTCCCACAGTGATCACTGGCGTATGGTAGCACCGCGTTCATAGTGACGTCGCTGTGTGATACGTCGAGTTATGCTCTTACGCTCAGTTAGAATCAGTAGTAGCAAAGTGTAGGCTTGTTAACCCACCTACAGTGTCCCTGAGCTGGGTTTATACCGTCGTGAAACAGGTTTGTTGGAACCTACAGACGTTCAAATCCGGTTCTATAGTACTACTGCAAAGTACGAGAGGAACCGCAGGTTCGGACAGTTGTATGTGCACTTGGTCGCACGGCCAAGGGTGCAAGGCCACGTCCGTGTGAGTATACCTGACAGCCTCTGAAAGTCGACTATGTGCTGGAGGTCACAACGATACCGTGCATTCGGACTCACTGGTGGCTCAACATAACCTGTTCCTGTAGCTTTTAGCAATGGGTGCTAGTGCTTCGGAGCCTAGGTTCGGCGGTTGCGTGCCCTCGGGAGACGGCGACAGGGCAGCTTCACCGTCGACTACATCAAATAGTTAAGCCGGTCTACGGACCAAATCACGGGGAGACGACGTGGGGCCAGGCCGGGGTGGTGTACACGTGATTGCAGGAATGGACACTGCTATCGGCTGAGAATCAGCCGCAGACATTTATAGGTGCAGTGACAGATTTATTGTCCAAAAAAGTCTATTGACTCACTTTATCGGTGGTGTCTGCTTTTCCGCGGTTTTCTAAAGATTCCCACGAGTTGATTATACTTGTATCAAACAAGACTGTATCTCCGTATCCACACCGGGGAGGGGGCTAGGACCTTGGGAGGACTAGTCACGAGTTTAACGAAGACTCGTTGCCTCTCTTGACACGGGCCGTGACCGGGACTCCAATCTCTTCCGGGTTCTGTCTCTCGGTGGTTGCCAAGCCCAGGCAGTAATTTGGGTCTTTTTTTCGCTACTGAGGTTTGGGGCCTGAGTTACCCCTCAAAGTAAAGTTCCGAAGTCCCATTTTCTCAAATGTATTCGTTGTGGTGTTTTTCTCATCGGGTTTTCCTTTTTTGCACGGCATGCCCCCAGCTCGAGTCTGTTTCAAACCTCGGGGGAGCCGGGAGCCCTCCCCCGAGTCCGGGGCGTGTTACTTGAAATTATATAGGCGATTTGTGACGAGTTTTTCTAAATAATGGTCGGTTGCCGTGTCTAAAGATACCAGAACATACAGATATTAAAAGGCCCGTCTGCAGGGGACCGTAGACACGGGTGAGGTTTAGTCATGTTAGGCAATAGCGTGACTTCTCACCTGAAATACATGTTCTGACCTCAACTACTTTTTATTAGGTACACTAACATTTTCGTTAATTTAATAAATGTATTATGTTATTGATATATTTGTGCTTTAAAAGGGATTTACGGTATGGTGGTTAATTTAAGTAAGTAATCTAGTAGTATGAATTATTATAAGTACGTTAAACCATAGTCACAACCGGTTAAAAAGACTCTGTAAAGAAGACTTTTGAAAAATAATTTAACATTTACCGCGGAAACTCTCTGTTCATGAAAATCACCGGACCCCACCGAGATTTACGACCGGGTTCCAGTTAACATATTAAAGCGTAGTGGAATAATAGTATACAAACCGTATTAACACTAGTGAATATTTATGAAATTTTTTAAATGTTTTTGGAAAGGTAAAGCTCCTAGGTTCTTGGGGGCTCCCAACCCCGAGATTCAAACCGTAAGCTCTCCCGTGCTAAAGTTGTCACGGATTCCGAGCGTATATCGTCACGGTCCCACGATTCTCTAGTAAGTGTCTCATATCAGGAGATAACATCTGAGAACATTTACACAGTTTAAATGTGAGGGTCACGGGCCCGAGACACTGATCATGTGAGGTTGGCACCGAAACACAGGAGTAACACCTTCAACTATCTAAGTTGACCTTAGAAACTGAGCAATAACACCGTCTACGGTAAGAATGGTGACCACTATTGCCACCTGACCTTCTCTACTAACCTAAAAACACGAGAAGGTTTTGTTTGTTGTACATTGTCAAAGGTGGTCCAACTCGAGCTCATGTTCAGTGCTTATAATTCAGGAAATGAGAAATACGTCCAAGATATACGGAACCCAACGATCCACACCGTCACCGGACTCAGACACAACTTCTTAGCTTGTGTAAATAAACACTACAGGCTGTTGTACTCATACCACCCGAATGAGATCGTGAAGGTAACAACGTCTTGAGGGTCGACAGAGACAACACTTTTTTGCTATTGACGGAAAAAAAGTATTGATGGTTTCGTGAGACAAAACTTATGTTAGCGAATCGTTAGCAACGAATTTATCGGTGACTATGAAAAACCGACTTAGATAGATAATGTTAAAACTAATTTATTGTCGTGTTTGTCAAATCGAATTTTATCTAGGAGGTAACAAAGAAATGCTGTTTTTCGAAGAACAAAATAATTAGATCTATGAATTCACACATAATGTCGGTGGTTCTGAGACCAACAGAAGGAGAGAGTTTTTTAAACAAAGTAAGTCATTTAGACTTAGAAAACTCGTCGGTGAGAGTGTATTTTAACAAGTCTGGCTGGAGGACTTGTAGTTTATATTGGTTCACGATCTGTAAACATGTCCTCCTATAAAAACAACCCAACAATATATATATATTTTTTTTATTTGTTAAGATTTTAAGTGGGTACCAATCGCGCTAATGTACTTCGCTTAGAATACAGCATGTGTCACAACATGACCCGATCTTAAATTTGTGTGAGGACAGACAACTTACACACAACTATAAATAATTACATTGGATGCTATTGAGGGAATGCGCTTGGCCAATTACTCGGTAATAGAATGAACGCAAAAAAAAAAAAAAAAAAAAAACAAAAAATTTGTCTGGATAGGTCCAGCGACTCGGGGGGGAGGGGGGATACTTAAAATACTTAAAATTATACTTATGAAAAAAACCACATACTAAAAAGCAACTCGCTTCTCTTGACTATCTTCATACTATATATTGAAAAATTTCATTATATATTATTTCGGTAATTATATTAGCACAATAATATTACATTTTTTTACATATTGGTTAGCCGCGTTGACCCAAATCAACCAAATTAATGCCTAGATAAGCATTATTTAAAATAATAAAAAAACACAAAAACAAACTTTAATTGACATTTCCACAGAATAGTTTGGTTGTTTGGCTAATTTAAAATTTAATTATTACAAAATGCCCAATCAAACACCCAACACAATTTTGTTTGTGCGATATTAAATTACAAAAAACTTTTAGGGGTGGGAGCGAGGTAGCTCAAGTGAATAGGAGGAATATGAAAAAACGTATTAGCTATTTGATTTAAAAAAGTATTTCTTTGCGTCTAAAAAACAATATAATTATATCTTTGATGTCTTTTATTACGGTGTATCTAGTTTATCGTATGCCGACTACAAAAAGTAGTATCGATTGTTGGACTACATGTCTGTATTGGATACTACGTAAACACTACATTTAGATAGTCTTTGTTTTATAACGGGAGATATTTTTTCTAGTTTTAAGCTAAACAACATAATGTGAGCGATTATTTAAATAATTATGGATGCTTGACTCAGACACCACATATTAGATAGTTGAGTTCAACCATTCTGTCATCTAATTAGTGACGCGCACGAATGGATTTACGAGATTCCCACTGTCCCGATCGACTGTCGAGTAAACCCTCGGCCAGGGGATGGGGCCGGGTAATGTCTGCTGGGAAAGAAGACCCTGTTGAGATTGAGTCTAGGTCTGAGGTGTGTAGTGACATGTGAGGTTCAACAGAAGTGGGATATGGTAAAGTCGGCAATGACATACCCCTCCTGTCATGGTCACTTCAAATAAAACTTGACTCGAAGTCACTGCCATGAGGTGCTGGTGGGGTGGGGTAAAGGGAGTTCGATAACGGGTGACGCTCTCTAAATGTGATGGAGACCCGTCCGGAGGAGGAATTACCCAGGGGTGGTCCATCGGTTAACTGATACCGCATGTGTCCTAGGACCAGCTCAGGGAGGCCAGAAACCTCCCGTAGAACACAATGGCACATTCTGTCGTGATCAGGACTGTCAGTACGAGTGCGGACTGCGAAAGCACGGCCTATCGATCATTGTGGCAGGCAGAGTTTTAGGCACGAGTTCTCAGAACAGTGACCACAGTGATAACTGGATGGAGGCAGCCCCTCTGTCATCGTGACGTCGCGTTTCGATCCGTCGAGGTAGGCTCTTACAATAATTGAGAATCAGTATTCGCCCATTTTAGGATTTGTAACCCACCACGAGGAACCGTGAGCTGGGTTTAGACCGTCATGAGAAAGGTTTGTTGTAACATCCAGACGGTCAAAGCCGTTGCTATAGTACCCCTGCAACGTACGAGAGTAACCGCAGGTTCGGACAGGTAGATTTGCACTTGGTCGCACGGCCCATTGTGCGAGGCTCCGTCCGTGTGAGTAGACCTGAAAGTCTCTGAAGGTAGAATCTGTGCTGGAGTTCACACCGATATCGTGCGTTTGGATTCACTGGTGGCTAAACGTAACCTGGTCCTTTAGCTTTTAGCAATGGGTGCTTGTGCTTCGGAGCCAAGTCTCGATGGCTTCTTGCTCTCGGGTGACGGCGACAGGGAAGCTTCACCGTCAAAAAAATAAAATATTCCATAAGGTCGTATGACAAAATCACTTGTCGATAACATGAGTACCGGCCGGGGTGTTGTAAACGATAGAGCAGTAATTTACACTGCAATCTCCTGAGACTAAGCCTACGACCGGGAGATTTGTCTTGCCAGCG
>NC_142806.1:15457493-15489058 GCF_049724085.1 Artemia sp. Qi Xiang Cuo
CTTAGACATAACTGTGCATAAATATCGTAATTTTTTTTGTCGTGTAATTGTGTGTGTGTGTAAGTTTTTGTGTGCATGTAAGTTTTCTTGTGCTTGTGTTAGTTTTTGTGTGTGTGTGTGTGTGTAATTTTTTTGTGTGTTTAAGTTTTTGTGTGTGTGTGTAAGTTTTCGTGTGTGTGTGTAAGTTTTTGTGCGTGTGTATTTTTTCGTGTGTGTGTGTAAGTTTTTTTGAGTGTGTGTAAGTTTTTGTGTGTTTTTTATATTTTGTGTGCCTTTTAGATTCTGTGTTTTATTATGTATGCGAGAGTGTGTGTAAGTTTTTGTTTGTGTGTGTAGGTTTTTGTGTGTCTAAGATTAATTGTGTGTGTTTTGTTGTTTGTTTGTGCGTGTGTGTGTGTTTTATTTTTTGTGTGTTTAAGTTTTTTTTTGTGTGTGTGTGTGTGTGTAATTGTGTGTGTGTGTGTGTGTAAGTTTGTGTGTGTGTGTGTTAGTTTTTGTGTGTGTTAGTTTTGGCGTGTGTGTGTAAGTGTTCGTGTGTGTGTGTGTAAGTTTTGTGTGTGTGTGTGTGTAATTTTTTGTGCGTGTGTGTGTGAGTTTTTTTGTGTTCATGTCATTTTAAGATAATTAAAAAAGTTAAAAAAATACCATGTTAAAAAATTCAAAAAAGGATTTACTAAATGTGAAGATGACTCTTTGAGGTTGGAAAATTGGTTTAGGAATGACATTATGAAAGGAATATGTTCAGAAAAGATATGATAAAGCCTTAAAAAAGTATTATAATGGGGGGCTCAGGAGTCTTTGGGGATTCGGGGGCCCTTTGGCAGTGGTGGTCTTTTTGGAGCCGGAGGGAGCGTGGGGGACCGGGGGGGGCCTGTGGGGCCCCGGGAAGGCGGTTGGGGGTCTAGGGCCCTTGAGGAGTAGGTGGGCTTTTGGGAGCCCAGTGGACCTTTGGGGACCGGGGGAGGACCTTTGGGGGCCCGGGGAGAGCCTTTGGGGGTCGGGGGGGCCCGTGAGGCCGGGGGTGGCCCGTTGGGGGCCGGGGGAGAGCGTTTGGGGATCTGGGGGGGCCCTTGCGTGCCATTTGGTCGTTTGGGAGCCCGGTGTACCTTTGGGGACCGGGGAAGGGCCTTTGGGAGCCCGGGAAGTCTTTGGGGTCTGGGGGTTCTTTGGGAGCTTGGGGGGCCCTTGAGGACCGGGGGCTTCCTTCGGGGTTGAGGTAGGGGGATTGGAACCCTTTGGGGTTGGGGTAAGGGGATCGGAACCCTTTGGGGTTGGGTTATGGGGATCGGAGCCCTTTGGGGTTGTGGTAGAGGACCTCACAACACTATTCAAATGGAACTTGTGTATTATAACGACCACGGAGTTTGACCCTCAAATCCTCTTCTAAAATCTCTTCATAAATCATATTTTAAAATGTCTCTAACTGTTTTGCCGAAATAATTCCCTAAAATAATAATTTGTTCTTAAAATATATAATAAAGAATTAAAAAAGTATTATATTGTGGGGCTCCGGGGTCTTTGGGGGGCCGGGGGCCCTTTGGGAGCCGGGTGGACCTTTGGAGACGGGGGGAGGGTTTTTGGGGGTTCGGGGGGCCTTTTGGGTGTCTGGGGGGCCTTTGAGGATCGGGGAGGGCCTTTGGGGGTCCGGGGGACCTTTGGGGACTGGTGGAGGGCCTTTGGGGGTCTGGAGGACCCTTGAGGGTCGAATGGTCCTTTGTGAGCCCGGTGGACCTTTGGGGACCGGGGGAGGGCCTTTGGAGGCCCGGGGTGAGCCTTTGGGGGTGTGGGGGCCCTTTGGGAGCTTGGGGGGACCCTTGAGGACCGGTGGCTTCCTTCGGGGTTGAGGTAGGGGGATTGGAACCCTCTGGGATTGGGGTAGGGGGATTGGTGCCCTTTGGGGTTGGGATAGTGGGATCTCACAACACTGTTCAAATGGAACTTGTGTATTATAACGACCACAGTGTTTCACCATTAAATTCTCTTCTAAAATCTCTTCAAAAATAATATTTTATAATGTCTCTAACTGTTTCGTCGAAATAGTTTCATAAAATTGCTAAAACGGTTTCGCCAAAATTATCCCCAAACGGAATTTCAACATGTTCCTTTTGTTTGGCATCCCTGCGCTGGCTTATTTCAATTATTTGGAAACCTTTTCGCGCGCTAAGATCAAAACATTTGCTCGGAAACGATTCTTCTGGAAGAATTCCAGACATTAATAAACTTCGCGTCGGAGAAAACTCAAACGATCATGACATCATGTGTGATCTAACTGTTTCTCGGAAACATTTCTGTTCGAAATCCAAAGACATTAATTAACTTTACGTTATCTGTCAGACGTTAATTAACTGTTTCCAGGGAGCTCATAACATTTGGTTCGAACAACAAACACTGGAAACACGCGATCTATCGGAAACTCATATCAATTGCATGGAACAAAAAATATTGGAAAAACGCGATCTGACTGTTTCCCAGGAACTCTTAACATTTGGCTTAAACAACAAATATAGGAAACACGCGATCTCCCGGAAACTCATAACATCTGCATTGAACAACAACAACAACATTGACCCCATTAACCACGTGTTCTCCCTAATGACTCTATCGCGTGCCCAAAACAACAACAATAACATTGACCCCATTAACCACGTGTTCTCCCTCATGACTCTATCGCGTGCCCAAAAAAACAACAACATGATTACCATTGACCCCATTAACCACGTGTTCTCCCTAATGACTCTATAGTCCAAGAAAGTGACTAAGTTCCTGTTTTTCCATTCTCACTGAAAAAATCCATAAAACCATCAAATAAATTGACCTACACACGTAACCATCCATGAAAACAGACATAAATGTGACAAAGTTACTGTTTTTTCACACTCACTGACAAAGTCCATAAAACCATCCATAAATGTGACAAAATTCCTGTTTTTCAAATTCTCACTGACAAAATCCATAAAAACATGCATAAATTATGTCCTGTTCGGATCAATAGGGTCATCTCTACTGACAACCCCCATACCTTCTCAAGACTAGAACATAATTTTCACTTTACTGAAAAAAATGGCTGTGGATTGCCAGTTTAGTATACATATACTGACATATATTCCTTAAAGTTAAAAAAAATTTAATTTATTAAAGTTAAAAAGGTTAAAACATTTTAAACGCGTTTTGTTTATTTAAATCATACAATAAATAACCGAGTCAAGCTCAAAACGAGCAAAAATTAAAACGAGTAGGGTTGATAACCCCTATAGGCCTACCTTCTCAAGACCAGAATTCCATTTGCGCTTTACAGAAGACAAAATTTGTTTGAAATATTTGCATATTTCTTACTTTCATAAATGAAAAATTTATCAAAACCTTGACGACGAAATGTAAATTTAACTGACTATCGACGGTAATTTTTTTTTTTTTTGTTGTTAAGTAAAGTGCAAATTGTGTTCTGGTTTTGACAAAGCAGAGGGGTGGTCTATATCTTTTTCTGCAACTGTATCGTAGTTTATCAAATTCTCAGAACTTGCCGCCCATCTCTTACACTGCTTTCCTAATCACTAATTGTGGCTCTGTTCCCATCTTTAACAAGGAAAAGTCTGGATTGGCTGTTTCCTCTCAATTTAACAGTGTGCCAGTAAGATTTTTTACTATTATGCAGTCTTGCTGCATCTTCCAGATCCTCGGAAATTTTATCCATGGCCTCCACATTACATTTCCTTAGTTTATGCTTTAATGCTTTCTCCGCTTTATTTACCTTCCTTTTGTTTTCATATGATATATCACTAACATAAAGCTTTTTCGTTAATACTCCTAGCAGGACTCCTAATTTTCTTTTCTAAGACACCATCAGTAGCCTCACCAATCACTTTTCTAAAATTATTCCAACCATCTTTAACACTGTCAAATTTTAAACTCTCAAGTTTAGTATTTAACTGTTCCTGGCAAGTTTCTCTCAAATTCTCATCCTGGAGTCTACCAACATCATAACTTCCCTGGAGGTAGTTACCCTTCTAAAATTTCAGCTTGAAATTAACCTTAGACACTACTAGATCGTGATCTTTACTTTTAACATCAATAACAGCACTCAAATACCCAAGTAGATTGTATTGATTCTGCCAGTCTTCGGTTTACTATAACATAATCAATAACGTTTGCATGGTATTCATCACGTGAATGCCATGTCAACTTATGGGTCATTTTTATGACCAAATACCGTATTGGTTTTAACTAGATTGGTATACCTACAAAATTGCAAAAGTCTGTGGCCATTACTATTTTCTTTTCCAATACAAATTTGCCTAGGCTAAGATACCGTCTATCCCTATTTCTACTGACCTGGGCGTTAAAATCTCATAGTAAAAACACAATATTTATACCTGGGGCCCTGTCTATTTGCTTCTGTAACTGTAAGTAAAATTCATCTGAGTCACTAGTATCTCCGTCAATCGATTCAACAGGGGCATATACTGCTATAACTGATTCCCTGTACTTTTTAGTCATAAAATGAGCAATTTATATTCTATTAGTAATACCTTCCCAGCCTAAACAAGACTTTGTGGCTTCCTTATTCATCATGAGCCCTACTCCCTGTGTATGTGCACCATCCTTTCTGCCAGAGTAAAAACAAATTCTATATCACCTAATTTCATACTTTCTACCCCTGGGATATGAGCTTCTGAAACTCCTAATAAGTCCAGTTTGAGCTGTCTAAATTATTCTGTCAAAATGTCGATACGATACTCAATTTTTAACGTCGTAACATTCCAAGCTCCAATTTTCATGTTTCTTAAATCATTAAAACTATTTTGGCCTCAGAAGAAACGATGATCCCAATTACCTTTGTAGGTCGGGGATCCACATATTTTCTCAATATACACCGAAGCACCTAAGCCGACTTAGAACCGGATAGAGACAAGTCCCTGGGAGTAGTGAGAGTGTATAAGATTTCAAGTTTACAAGAAAACTCACACCTGAGGCATGAATATACAGTGCAGTTTGACGTGCAATTTGCAAAAAGCGACCATACCTTTTATATTATATACCTATAAAGTGATCAAACGCGTTTTGAGAGTATAATAGAGATTGTATAACGCAAGCAGACTGGTTTTTGAGACACTTTCATCATAATATATTTTATTTTTAACCAAAAACTAGAACTTGTCAACCTTTTCAAAGAGAGTGAGTAGAACCTGTTAAAGAGTTGATAACCTCTAGCTTAAAGGCATCTCATAGATTTTAATTAAGAATGCAACACGTCTAGAATAGATGCCATATGCTGTTGAATCTTTTACCAAAAAAATAACTCCATTTGCAAAAAATGGGTTTAGCATTTGCGAAGCGGACTCTATGAACGATATTAATTAATGTTTGAATAATAGGAGCGTGAATGATTCTAATTAGTGATTGGATCTTATGAAGATGGAGAATAGTTAAACCTATTAGCAGTTAAGGTAACCCCGAAGAGCGTGTTAACTCACAGCTTATTCATTATAAATTTAGAGCAATATCAATCTATGGAAATGGTTAACGATGATAAAATGGTCTTATGACCTGACCTAGCTTTACTTCTTCGATGTGTTCTTTATATTACACAAGTGGCGTTTGAACAGTGTTGTCAATTTAAAATAGGGTTTAACGTTATAGTATACTAAAAAGTTGATACTAAGAGAGATATAGATGGCAAGAAAAGAATTTTAATAATGGATAGCCGTACTTCTTCGATGTGTTCTGTATAATACACAAGTGGCGTTTGAACAGTGTTGTCAGTTTAAAATAGAATCTAACGTTATAGTATACTAAAAAGTTGATACTAAGAGAGATGTAGATGACAAGAAAAGAATTTTAATATTGAAATTCAGAATAAACCTTACTTTCGTAATAAAGGAACATTTAGTATATTTTTTAATTTATTTTTGTTTAAGAAAATGCCCCATCCTTAACAAATTTAGCCTTAACTAGTTAAAACTGTACTTGAATTGTTCAATTTTAGTTGTACTGCACAGCTAGTAAAGGAACATTTAGTATTTTTTCTAATTTAAGTGTTTTCTTAAGAAAATGGCCCATCTTTAACAAATATAGCCATAGCTAGTTAAAACTTTGCATAAATTCTTAATTTTTTGTCGTGTTACTTAGGTAATAAAGAAAAACTTGTTATTTTTTCCTAATTTTGATTTTTTCTTAAGAAAATGACCCATCTTTAACAAATTTAGCCTTAGCTAGTGAAAACTGTGCATAAATTCTTGAACTTTAGTTGTGTTAAACAGCTAAAAAAGTTAAAGAACATTTAGTATTTTTCTAATTTAGTGTGTTTTCTTAAAAAAATGACCCATCTTTAACAAACTTAGCCTTAGCTAGTGGAAACTGCTCATAAATTCTTCATTTTTTTTCGTGTTACTTTCCTAATAAACGAACATGTAGTATATTTTTTAATTTAATTTTGTTTAAGAAAATGCCTCATCTTTAACAAATTTAGCCTTAACTAGTTAAAACTGTGCATAAATTCTTCAATTTTAGTGGTGTTAAACAGCTAATAAAGGAACATTTAGTTTTTTTTCTAATTTAGTGTGTTTTCTTAAGAAAATAACCCATCTTTAACAAACTTAGCCTTAGCTAGTTGAAACTGTGCATAAATTCTTCATTTTTTTTCGTGTTACTTTCGTAATACAAAATATATTCTTGTGCATGCCCATACTCCTAATGATGAGGACTGATGGTTCTAATTCAATATTTTTTTCATGAAAGCAAAGTATTTTTTTAACTAAATTTTTTTGGACTTCAAAATTATTCAACTTTTTTTACCTCTCTACATCATATCAGAAAAATAGAATGACCCTTTTGGTTTAAATTTTAAAATATATTCTTGTGCATACCCATACTCCTATTGATGAGGACTGATGGTTCTAATTCAATATTTTTTTTTCATGAAAGCAAACTATTTTTTTAACTAAATTTTTTGGACTTCGAGATTACTCAGCTTTTTTTTACATCTCCAAATCATATCAGAAAAATAGAATGACCCTTTTGATTTAAATTTTAAAATATATTCTTGTGCATACCCCTACTCCTATTAATGAGGACTGATGGTTCTAATTCAATATTTTTTTCATGAAAAAAACTATTTTTTTTAACTAAATTTTTTGGACTTCGAAATTATTCAACTTTTTTTTACATCTCTAAATCATACCAGAAAAATAGAATGACACCTTTGATTTAAATTTTAAAATATATTCTTGTGCATACCCATACTCCTAATGATGAGGACTGATGGTTATAATTCAATATTTTTTTCATAAAAAAACAAACTATTTTTGGAAAAATTTTTTTTTTTGGACTTCAAAATTATTCAACTTTTTTTTACATCTCTAAATCATATCAGCAAATAGACTGACACTTTTGATTTAAATTTTCAAATATATTCTTGTGCATACACATACTCCTAATGATGAGGACTGGTAGTCCTAATTCAATATTTCTTCATAAAAAACAAACTATTTTTTTTAAATTCAAAATTATTCAACTTTATTTTTTTTTGTACGTACCTTAAAATGACAAAATATGATTACGGCTCTAACGATTTTACTTTATGCTTGTTCAAAGACACAATATGGGTTTCCCACTGGTACTCTTTGGCCGGCTATCGACGCTACCTAGTCTATTGCATGCATTAAATCAGTATTTTTTACGCAGTGGAACGATAAACACATAAGTCATATCTTTAAAAAACTGAAGATGGAGCATTTTAATGAAGTTTGTTCACACGACAATGTTATTGTAGCATTGAATGCCGACTAGGAGAAGTATTTAAACTATGAAACAAGTACAAGTGGTAGCACTATTGGAAATGTATGCATGCATTGTCATGACAGTAAGGGATTAAATTTCTTTGATGTACCGAATAAATTCAACTCTTATGTTGGTGGATATGCGAGATTGAGATCTCCAGAGATTATTGCACTCGAAAAGAATCCAAACATAAAAATAATTGTTGATGATAGAGGACAACTCCTTGCTACTGTTACAGGTAACACATTACCTACAGATACATCCTATCGTCAGCTTTCGGGTATTAGCATTCAACGAAAGATCAAAAAAAGAAAGGTCTACTCTTCTACTAATATCATGAACCATATCGTGTCTACGTGCCGAAACTGTTACCTGTGCAAAAATAATGTGATAATAAACAGTGAAATTGCCATAAAAATAGAAAGGGCAATGGCAGAAAATATAACTATGGAATATAAAGATGAATCGATTAAAAAAAAGTACCAGCAAACGTTACTGCCATTGATCAAACAGTCAATGAACCAAATAATACAAGAGACGAAATGTATATTGAGCCTGTCGATGACACGCCAGTAAAAGTTGTGTATGACTCAAAATGGAATAATGATTATTCTACTGATTACGAACTAAGAGAAGACAATAGCTACAATATCAAGAGAGAACATGGTGAACTATTTTATGAAACAGATTCAAAATGTCCAAAAGTTGATCATTGATATTAATAATGTATCATAATATTTTTTTGTATTAATATTCTACATAGCATTATTTCATTAAAAATATATTATGCATTACATTGTTATGTGTTCATTATTTTTAGATTATGCTAGCATATCAAACGGTTAGAAGGTCTATTAAAATATCGGAGATATAAAAAAAGGAATTTGCATACATCTATTGTCAGACACATGGGATAACATTGACAAAATCTAGGTATCAGAATGAATAAATTCTTTATCAACATCCGTTGTTTGATATGTCATTATGAAAAAATTGTAAGTAAGTAACAAACTCTTTCTTGAATTCACCTCTTGGATACACAATACAGAAATTTAATTCAGGAAGTTATGAAAAAATTTTTAACAAATTCTTTATTAACGTTCTTTATCTATTGACGTCGCTTCTTGGAGAGGCAATACAGCATTTTCAGAAAATATAAGCATAAAAGTGATTAATTTCTACATCAACAGCCATTTCTCGGATACAAGAACAAAACTGACAAAATCAAAGAGTTAGAGTTAACAATTTTTTTTATCATCATCCTTTGTCAGATACATCGAGTAACATTGACAAAATCTCAATATCAGAATGAATAAATGCTTTAACAACATCCTTTATCAGATATGTCGAATATAATTGACAAAATATCAAGTATCAGAGTGATTAAATTCTATATCAACATCCCTTTCTCGGATACATATATTAAAATTGACAAAATCTAAGTGTTAAGAGTTTTTTTATCAACATTCTTTGCCACTTACATCGGATAAAATTGACAAAACCAAAGCGTCAGAGTGAATAAATTCATTATCAACATCCTTGGTCGGATATGTCGGATAAAGTTGATAAAATCTAAGAATCAGAGTGATTAAATTCCATATTAACATCACTTTCTCGGATACATAGGATAAAATTGACAAAATCTAAGTATCAGAGTGAATAAATGTTTTATCAACATCCTTTAAATGCATTATTAACATCATTTGTCAGCTATATCGGATAAAATTGACAAAATCTAAGTATCAGATTGATTAAATTCTATATCAACATCATCCCTTTCTCGAGTAAATGGGATAAAATTGACAAAATCTAAGTATCAGAGCGAATAATTTATTTTTTATCATTATCTTTTATCAGTTACAACAACCATAATTAACAAAATCTAAATATCAGAGTGAATAAATGCTTTTTCAGCATACTTTGCTGGATATTTTGGATAAAATTGACTAAATCTAAGTGTCAGAGTGAAAAATTTTTTTATCAACATCCTCTGTCAGATGCATCGGATGAAATTGACAAAGTCTAAGTATCAGATTCAATAAATGCTTTATCAACATCATTTGTCAAATATGTCAGATAAAATTGAGAAAATCTAAGTACCAGAGTGAATAAATTCATTATCAACATCCTTTTTCGGGTATATCAGATGAAATTGACAAAATCTAAGTATCAGATTGAATAAATGCTTTATCAACATCATTTGTCAAATATGTCGGATAAAGTTGAGAAAATCTAAGTACCAGAGTGAATAAATTCATTATCAACATCCTTTGTCGGATATGTCGGATAAAATTGACAGAAGCTAAGAATCAGAGTGATTAAATTCCATATCAACATCCCTTCTCGGATAAATGGGATAAAATTGACAAAATCTAAGTATCAGAGTGAATAAATGCTTTATCAACATCCTTTAAATGCATTATCAGCATCATTTCTTGGATATATCGGATAAAATTGACAAAATCTACGTATCAGATTGTTTTAATTCTATATCAACATCCTTTGTCGGATATATCAGATAAAATTGACAGAATCTAAGTATCAGAGTTATTAAATTTTATATCAACATCCCTTTCTCGGATACATGGGATAAAATTGACAAAATTTAAGTATCAGAATGAGTAAATTCATTATCAACATCCTTTGTCAGATAGGTCGGATAAAACTGACAGAAGCTGAGAATCAAAGTGATTAAATTCCATATCAACATCCCTTCTCGGATACATGGGATAAAATTGACAAAATCTAAGTATCAGAGTGAATAAATGCTTTATCAACATCTTTTAAATGCATTATCAACATCATTTGTCGGCTATATCGGATAAAATTGACAAAATCTAATTATCAGATTGTTTTAATTCTATATCAACATCCTTTGTCGGATATGTCTGATAAAATTGACAGAATCTAAGTATCAGAGTTGTTAAATTTTATATCAACATCTTTTTCTTGGATACATAGGATTAAATTGAAAAAATTTAAATATCCGAATGAGTAAATTCATTATCAACATCCTTTGTCGGATATGTCAGATAAAACTGACAGAATCTAAGTATCAGAGTGATTAAATTTCATATCAACATCCCTTTGTCGGATACATGGGATAAAATTGACAAACTCTAAGTATCAGAGTGAATAAATGCTTTATCAACATCCTTTAAATGCATTATCAACATCATTTGTCGGCTATATTGGATCAAATTAACAAAATATAAGTATCAGATTAATTAAATTCTATATCAACATCCCTTTCTCGAATACATGGGATAAACTTGACAAAATCTAAGTTTCAGAGTGAATAAATGCTTTGTCAATAACCCTTAAATGCATTATCAAGATCACATGTCATATACATCGGATTAAATTGAAAAAATCTAACAACCAGAAAGAAAAATTTTGTTTTTAAAGTTTTTATCGGATACATCAGATAGCAGTCATAAAATACTAGTTCTATTCATTTTTACTTCTTGTATTGTTACGTTGAATTTAGGTCAGACTGGCTATAGATGGTAGCAAACCCGCTCAGCCAAACAATCATAGTGAGAGAGATATTCAAAAAGTTTAGTTAATTTAGATTCACTTAGAGTGGTAATGACTTCATCATTTGCACACACTTTCTTCGAATAATTCATTTTCACTTCTTTTTTTAAATATGGTATCGGTGTTTATCCCTTCAAAGGGGAAAAACTATTGATTTAATACGCGCAATAAGTCTCAATAACCTACCATGGAGTACCACTGGGAAAGCACCTCGGAAATAGCAAAACCAAAGCTTATGTTAGGTTAGCTTACGTGCGCGCACGTAAGAGTGGTAGAGTAGGCCTTTCTTCTTTTTATCTTCCGTTGAATGCTAATACACGAAAGCTGACGATAGGATGTATCAGTAGGTAATGTGTTACCTGCAACAGTAGCAAGGATTTGTCCTCTATCATCAACGATTATTTTTATGTTGGCATTCTCTTTGAGTGCAATCGTCTCTGGAGATCTCAATCTCGCATATCCACCTACATAAGAGTTGAATTTTTTCGGTACTTCAAAGATATTTAATTTCTTACTGTCATGACAATGCATGCATACATTTCCAATAGTGCTACCACTTGTACTTGTTTCATAGTTTAAATACTTCTTCTTGTCGGCATTCAATGCTACAATAACATTGTCGTGTGTACACACTTTATTAAAATGCTCCATCTCCACTTTTTCAAAGATATGACTTCTGTGTTTATCGTTCCACTGCGTAAAAAATACTGATTTAATACATGCAATAGACTAGGTAGTGTCGATAACAGGCAATAGAGTACCAGTGGGAAACCCGCATTGTGTCTTTGAGCAAGCATAAAGTACAATTGTTAGAGCCGTAAGCATATTTTTTCATTTTAAGGTACGTACAAAAAAAAATAAATAAAAAAAAATAAAGTTGAATAATTTCAAAGTTTAAAAAAATAGTTTGTTTTTTATGAAAAAACATTGAATTAGGACCACCAGTCCTCATCATTAGGAGTATGGGTATGCAAAATAATATATTTAAAAATTTCAATCAAAAGTGTCATTCTATTTTTCTGATATGATTTAGAGATGTAATAAAAAAATTTGAATAATTTCGAAGTCCAAATATTTTTTTTTGAATAGTTTGTTTCTTATGAAAAAAATATTGAATTAGAACCATCAGTCCTCTTCATTAGGAGTATGGGTATGCACAAGAATATATTTTAAAATTTAAATCAAAAGTGTCATTCTTTTTTTCGAATATGATTTAGAATTGAAAATTTGTCATGAAAAAAATGTTGAATAAATTCATCTCATTAATAGAGATGGTCCGAATATAAAATTTAACAAAGGGTCATTCTATGATTGAGAAAAAAAGTGAGTAATTCGAAGTTTGTTTATGAAAAAAAAATATTGAATTAGAACCATCAGTCGTCATCAATAGGAGTATGGATATGCACAAGAATGTATTTTAAAATTTAAATCAAAAGTGTCATTCTATTTTCTGATATGATTTAGAGATGTAAAAAAAGTTGAATAATTTCGAAGTCTAAAAAAAATTTAGTTAAAAAAATAGTTTGTTTTCATGAAAAAAATGTTGAATTAGAACCATCAGTCCTCATCATTAGGAGTATGGGCATGCACAAGAATATATTTTTTATTACGAAAGTAACACGACAAAAAATGAAGAATTTATGCGCAGTTTCAACTAGCTAAGGCTAAGTTTGTTAAAGATGAGTCATTTTCTTAAGAAAACACACTAAATTAAAAATAATACTACATGTTCCTTTACTAGCTTTTTAACACAACTAAAATTTAAGAATTTATCCACAGTTTTCACTAGCTAAGGCTAAATTTGGTAAAGATGGGCCATTTTCTTAAAAAAAAACTTAAAATTAGGAAAAAATACCAAAAGTTCATTTAACACCAAAGTAACACGACAAAAAATCAAAAAACCATGCACTGTTTCAATTAGCTATGGCTATTTTTGTTAAAGATAGGCCATTTTCTTAAGAAAAAACTTAAATTAGAAAAAAATACTAAATTTTTCTTTATTACCTAAGTAACATGACAAAAAATTAAGAATTTATGCAAAGTTTCAACTAGCTCTGACTGTATTTGTTAAAGATGGGCCATTTTCTTAAGAAAACACTTAAATTAGAAAAAATACGAAATGTTCCTTTACTAGCTGTGCAATACAAATAAAAATGAAAAATTTATGTACAGTTTTAACTAGTTAAGGCTAAATTTGTTAAAGATGGGGAATTTTCTTAAACAAAAATAAATTTAAAAAAAATATACTAAATGTTCCTTTATTACGAAAGTAAGGCTTGTTCTGAATTTCATTATTAAAATTCTTTTCTTGTCATCTACATCTCTCTTAGTATCAACTTTTTAGTATACTATAACGTTAGACTCTATTTTAAACTGACAACACTGTTCAAACGCCCCTTTTGTATTATACAGAACACATAGAAGAAGTAAAGCTATCCATTATTAAAATTCTTTTCTTGCCATCTACATCTCTCTTAGTATCAAATTTTTAGTATACTATAACGTTGAACTCTATTTTAAATTGACAAAACTGTTCAAACGCCACTTGTGTATTATACAGAGCACATCGAAGAAGTAAATCTAGGTCAAGTCATAAGACCATTTCATCATCGTTAACCATTTCCATAGATTAATATTGTTCCAAATTTATAATAAATAAGCTATGAGTTAACATGCTCTTCGGGGTTACCTTACTTGCTAATCAGTTTAACCCTTTTTCTCCATATTCATACGATCCAATCACTAATTAGAATGATTCACGCTCCTATTATTCAAAAATTAATTAATATTGTTCATAGAGTCCAATTCGCAAATGCTAAACCCTTTTTTAGCAAATAGAAATATTTTTTTGGTAAAAGATTCAACAGCATATGGCATTAATTCTAGACATATTGCATTCTTAATCAAACTCGATGAGATGCCTTTAAGCTAGATGTTATCAATCTTTTTAACAGGTTCTACTCACTATCTTTGAAAAGGTTGACAATTTCTAGTTTTTGGTTAAAAAAAACATGTTATGATGAAAGTGTCTCAAAAACCAGTCTGCTTGCGTTATGCAATCTCAATTAGACTCTCAAAACATGTTTGTTTACTTTATAGGTATATAATATAAAAGGTTTGGTCGCATTTTGCAATGTGCACGTCAAACTGCACTGTATATTCATGACTCATGTGTATGTTTTCTTGTAAGTTTGAAACCTTATACACTCTCACTACTCCTGGGACCTCCAGTATGAATGGAGGCTTTGTGCAATCCTGGGCCTATCTTGGTCACAACTTGGCTTTCAGCACTTGGCAATGCTCTTAAATATTATGCTACTACAGGGAATGCAACCCATAGTAGACAAGTTAGCTGGGATTAGTAAAGACGTAGGGATCAGTAAAGATGTTAAAAGTAGAATATTGGTGCTGCGGTGAGTTGTTAGCAGTATTTAGTAATAGTAAGTCTTACCTTTAAACACTTTGCTAATCATGACGTCAGCGTGGTAGAATGTTTTTTTCAATTGTTGCATTGCCACTTGCTGAAAGATTAAGTTCCCTACCCTAACATCTATTTAAAGACTAAAAGGTAGACAAATTAACTTAAATATTTAGTCCCTAGCTCCTCAAATTGTAAAATTTTCCAATCAATGACAATCTGGAGACTTTTAGCTCTGAGCTTTAAAGATCGACAGTCAAAATGTTTCTTTGCTTTATGTACCTGCGTAATAAATCTGAACACAATCCTGATACTTTAAAACAGAAGGCTCAGGTTAGTGGCAATCAGAAGGGATATGCCCCTCTGAAAGTCATCCAATTGACTTCTTAGCCTGAATTAGTTTTTAGCCAACTTTGTGCCTGATACCATGCAGATTGGAAGTTATCGTAAGATGACAGGAGAATGGAAAATATCTTTTCATGGGGAAAAAGGCACACTTTCTTTCTCTGATAACATAGATAGAAAATTATTGCGTGATTCTCTTTCAAACAAGATACAATAACCCAATCTTTCTGCTTAAAGTTGACAGAGAGAAAGGTAAGAGGTGATGAAGGGGTCAAGGGCTCACTTTCTTTTTTCTGCTTGTTTTTGCACCGGATAAGAATTGAGTTCGTTTTTTCATAAAATCGCGAATTAGATCGTTTTCTCCGCAGAGTCATTATCCAGTTATTTTTCCGTGATGTCACATCTCCAAAACTTAAATTAAACGGTGTATCTGACATACGAACTCTCTTACAAAAGAAATGTAACATGGTTTTATTAGTTCTTTAAGTATTATCTATAAGTTCGGTCTCAGTTTAAAAATTGACGCCTTCGTTCAACAATTTTGGAATCAGTATAACCAGGTACTTTGTGTCTGCATATTTTGTTCGGTGGCAAAGCACTACAAGCTTTGTCACTCGATTAGTTGATTGCTTAGTTTGATTGCATGAGTTTAGTTGATGGCATTTAGTTGAAGCTTAGTTGATTGCATGCGTCTAAATGCTTTGTGTTTTGCTTCTCTGAAAAATGTCTCCTCTGTTCTCCCTAGAATGGTCTAATTGTAAAAATGTAATTGGTTTAGGAGTATTTGAATTCATTACAACTTTTTTCTTTGGAGGAGGGACCCTCCAAAAAATATTATTCCTGCTTGGTCTTAACGCTATATAAGTGATCAGCAGCCTACGGCTCTTTTACTGTCAAATTGCCATTCTTGAGAAAAGCTTAATCATTTTTATTAGGTACGATCCACAATCAAAATGAGTTGCAAAGAACAAACACGTTGATCACGATCCCGTAAACATGAAAATTTGGAATTTGGAGGTACTCCACACAATTCAAATCCACCCCCCCCCCCTCCCAGCGTATCTGAAAGTTTTGTTACTGGATAATTTCCAAAAAAAAGTTCTTACGTAGTCCGTAAGTAGTAATGCTGTGAACTCTCACGTCTTTTAGTCCTACAGATGCAGTAATACATTTTATTCACAATTTATCAAACTTAGTCAATTACTACCTATTTGGTGTTAAGTTAAAATCCGTGTGATTGTGTTTTACATGGAGAGATTTATTTTACAAAGGGTTATGAACTGCTGAGTTCAGATGCTGATGATCTTCTAAATATTCCTCGATGGGTCTCGATCCGATTAGGCTGGATAAAAAAAGTTGATGTAAATTATTGTTTTGATTAGATATTTGATACGTTATTTTTTTAGATATTTTTTATTGATTATTGTTACAAAGTGAGCCATAAATGGGCTTAAATTGATATTTTGGTACACGCTAACTATGTCTCTTCGTCTGATCTTTTAGGTCATAAAGACGTTATTTGTCTCTCTATAAAATGGTTAATATTGCACAAGACTGACACTAGGACATTCATTGCTCGAAGAATTTAAGAATTCTAATGACCTTTAATTTTTATTTTCCTGGAGGAGGAGTTTTTAACTATAGCTAAAATGACGTTAAATAGACGTAAATGACGTAAAATAGATGACGTTAAATGACGTATACAGTTAAAATGACGGTACTTGTTAATTAAATGAAACATCCCCAAGAAGTGAAGTTAGGTTAATCCTAATAAAATATAACCTTCATATAGCCTTTAGTTTATATAATAATATAATTTGGACTATATATTTGCACATTAGGAGGGGAAGGGGATAAATTATTTGGACAACGCCTCTAACCTAACCTTACCCCCACTCCCACCCCTAATGTGTAAATATATAGCCCAAATTATACAAGTCCAATGCATTATATCACCCATCACCTGTCTTTTTTGGCTAAGGAACCGGTTTTCGGAGATCTAACCTAAGCGTAATTCTTGAGTGCGTTTCGTTTAATTAACAAGAACCAAAATGACAATTAGGATTTGGAGAAACGAGATTCATGGGTAGTGATTCAAGGCAACAATTTTTGAGGAGCTGGACGACACGCGTAAGTCAAGACTACGCTATAGTATAAAGATTGGCCGGATGATGTTTTCTTTATATATATATATATATATATATATATATATATATATATATATATATATATATATATATATATATATATATATATATATATATATATATATATATATATATATATATATATATATATATATATATATATATATATATATATATATATATATATATATATATATATATATATATATATATATATATATATATTGTAAACCGATAGTTTCTTACACTACTCTAATAGGTAGAAGATGAGCTCACCACTAAATACATCTCTTATGCTTCTTTCAAATGTAATACTAATTTAAAGATAATTTCTTAAACCACATTGGCCTGACATCACATAAAGAAAGAAAACGAGCAAAAATGGGGTTTTTATAGGCCAACTTAAAATACTGAAAAACAAACCAAAGCTAATATTTCGAGAGGAAAAACGCCTCTCTTCTTCAGCGCGAAACGAAACGATGTATCCAAGGAAAGTGCCGAAGAGAAACAAAAACAACAACAAAAAAACGCATAAAGTCAATGTGAAAAGAACCAAAAAATAAAAACAAAGACAAAACCAAAATCTTAAAAGATGAATAAAATTCAATAAAAGCCAAAAATTAAAAGAATTAAAATCAATTACCTAACAACCATAAAAGCGAGTTATTCGCCAATATCCGCAATTTGCACAAAATCCAAAAAAATATGAACTGCCATCGACGGAGCGAACAACTGACAAAGAAAAGGAAACAATTCATTCACTCAAAAACAAAACAAACCAGCAATTAAATAAGTTGGAGAACTATGTCATTTGATTTCGGATTTTAATTGATGCATTTCTTGCAGACACCCTTTGAGACCTAAGGGGTTGTTCACGTGTTCGATTAGATGACTGGGAAAGTGGTTCAAGGTTCATTTCAGGGATTACTAAAGTATCGGCTTCTCTTTTGAGAAAACCGAAATATGACTCGTTTATTCTTAAATCACCGGAATCTCTGTTTAAAGCTAGAACTAAATGTTGATATTTATAAATTTCAACAGCTTCTCTGTAGTGCTTGACAATACCTTTGTCATGCAAAATAAGACTAGCTTGTTTAAACAAAATAGTATGGTCTGGTTTTTCAAAAATTTGCTCTGCAAAGGCAGAGTCAGAACTTTCTGGTTTTTTTCCGCTTTTTGAGTGTATTTTTAATTGAACTAGAGTGCTGAGTTAATCTATCCGTTAGTCGCTGATCAGTTCTTCCGATATACCAAAGACCACAAGAACAAGGGATGCTGTAGACACCGGAGTTTTCACCTATCGGGATAGGGTCTTTACCTTGATAAATTTGGGACCTGATAGTTTTTCTGGGTCTATAATAAGTGTAAATATTATTTTTCCTTAGATTTTTGAAATATGGTCTGAAACCCTTTTAACGTATGGGAGACCAAGATAAACTGAATTTTCCCTGTGATTTGTGTTTTCTGTGGAACTATCTGATAATCTTTTAATGCGTTTTGCAATTACAGAATTAATTAAACTAATTGGATAACCATTTCCAAATCAAATATCTTTAAGGTGGTTGAGCTCTAAATCCAAGAAACGTGTTGAACAAACTTTCAATGCTCTATCAACTAGAGAAGTGATAACTCCTCTTTTCACAGCAGGAGAATCATTAGAGGAATAACTCAACAATTTGAGGCTAGAGCACAATTTGTTGGAACTTTGTTGGATTCGCCTTCTGTTAATAATCGAAATTTAAAATTTTTTAGCAAAAATGAACACATGGTCTTACACGCACTACATAAAGATCATTCCGGGATTATTACAAAAGCCGATAAAGGCAATACTGTTGTTGTATTAGATTCAGATGATTACGACAAAAAAGTCAGAGAAATTTTAAATGATTCTAACATATATGAACAATTAGCTACCGATCCCACAGAAAAATTTGTCAAGGAAGTCCGAAAAGAGCTTTCTTATCTAAAAGGAAAAGGTGAAATTACAGATCAGTTGTACAAAAGGTTTTACCCTCGCGGATGCACGTCCCCTCGCTTTTATGGTCTTCCTAAAGTTCATAAGCCCGGTAATCCACTTCGACCCATTGTTTCTTCTTTTAATTCTCCTACAGTAAAAATAGGGAAATTCTTATCAGTTATATTTCGCCCACTAATTCAGGCTCAAAAATCCTACATTAAAAATTCCGCTGATTTTGTTTCCAAGGTAAAGCAAGTTTCGGCTAAACCAAATACAAGAATTGGCAGTTTTGATGCAGATTCAATGTATACCAATTGTGATCCTCAAAAGGCCGAACTGATTTTGGAGCAAAAACTTAATTCCAACCCATCTATATCAGAAAAATCTACTCTTTCGAATCAGACACTTCTTTCGCTTACAGCCCTTTGTAACAGAACTTCTTTTTACTTTCAAGGTTGAGACATTTTTATAGACAAGAACTTTGGCTTTAAGTCAACGCCCCCCTTTCTCCAAAATATGCTGATATCTCCTTGAAATACCTTGAAGAAAGGGATATTTTACAAAGCCCTCGTAAACCTGATTTCTTGGCTTGTTTTAAAGAAGATATTTTTTATTTGTGGGAGCATGGTGACGAGTCTCTGGGTTTTTTTCTTCACTTGCTCAACTCCTTGGATCCAAAACTGAAATTTGCTCAGGAATCAGAGATAGAGAGGTGTCTTCCTTTCTTAGATGTTCTGGTGCACCGAAATGATTCATGTTTTGAGTTTAGTGTCTATAGAAAACCCACACATAATGACCGTTACTTAAGTTATACCTCTAATCATTCTCCTGCTGTGAAAAGAGGAGTTATCACTTCTCTAGTTGACAGAGCATTGAAAGTTTGTTCAACACGTTTCTTGGATTTAGAGCTCAACTTAGAGATATTTGATTTGGAAATGGTTATCCAATTAGTTTAATAAATTCTGTAATTGCAAAACGCATTAAAAGATTATCAGATAGTTCTACAGAAAACACAAATCACAGGGAAAATTCAGTTTATCTTGGGCTCCCATACGTTAAAGGGGTTTCAGACCACATTTCAAAAAATCTAAGGAAAAATAACATTTACACTTATTATAGACCCAGAAAAACTATCAGGTCCCAAATTTATCAAGGTAAAGACCCTATCCCGATAGGCGAAAACTCCGGTGTCTATAGAATTCCTTGTTCGTGTGGTCTTTGGTATACCGGAAGAACTGATCAGCGACTAACGGATAGATTAACTCAGCACTCTAGTTCAATTAATAATACACTCAAAAAGCGGAAAAAACCAGAAAATTTTGACTCTGCCCTTGCAGAGCTTATTTTTGAAAAACCAGACCATACTATTTTGTTTAATCAAGCTAGTCTTATTTCGCATGACAAAGGTATTGTCCAGCACTACAGAGAAGCTGTTGAAATTTATAAATACCAACATTTAGGTCTAGCTTTAAACAGAGATTCCGGTGTTTTAAGAATAAACGAGTCATATTTCGGTTTTCTCAAAAGAGAAGCCGATACTTTAGTAATCCCTGAAATGAACCTTGAACCACTTTCCCAGTCATCTAATCGAACACGTGAACAACCCCTTAGGTCTCAAAGGGTGTCTGCAAGAAATGCATTAATTAAAATCAGAAATCAAATGACATAGTTCTCCAACTTATTTAATTGCCGGTTCGTTTTGTTTTTGAGTGAATGAATTGTTTCCTTTTCTTTGTCAGTTGTTCGCTAGTATCCGTCGATGGCAGTTCATATTTTTTTGAATTTTATGCAAATTGCGGATATTGGTGAATAACTCGCTTTTATGGTTGTTAGGTATTTGGTTTTAATTCTTTTAATTTTTGGCTTTTATTGAATTTTAGTCATCTTTTAAGTTTTTTCTTTGGTTTTTTTTTGGTTCTTTTCACATTGACTTTCTGCGTTTGTTTTTGTTGTTTTTTTTTCTCTTCGGCACTTTCCTTGCATACATCGTTTCGTTTCGCGCTGAAGAAGAGAGGCGTTTGTCCTCTCGAAATATTCGCTTTGTTTTTTTTATTTCAGTATTTTTATTTGGCCTATAAAAACCCCATTTTTGCTCATTTTTCTTTCTTTATGAAATGCTAATTTACTTCATAAATTTTTTTTCATGCCCTCAAAGGAAGCAATTTGCATATTTGGAAATGGATACCTTCCCTAACTGTTAAAGTCAAAACCCACCTGCGCCATCGGCACTTTTTTGAAAACAAATTATATTACAAATATTTTCTTTTGTACTTATTATATCATTGAAAATAGACATAAAAATCAGAATGAAATTAAATTATGAACTCATGAGCTTTGAGCAATTAATATCATTATGTATCAAATATCCAATTTAATTTTATAATTCTTTTTTCTAAGACTGTTCAGACCACATATAGTTTTCATTATAGCGTTGTGCTAAGACAAAACCAGTGTATTGCCTCTGAAAAGTAGAAATAAGTAGTAGATGGGAATATAAAATCCTTATATTCCCATCGTAAGATAAAAAGTGTTTTCTATGTTAAATTGTATCATAAATCTTGAGAAATCTCAACTCGAGGTTGCATTACTAAATTCGATCCTGTCAATTCGTTTTTTTACATTTTCGAAGTTCAGATGCCTAAAAGAATATTAACAATCTAGAATTAATTCAGTATTCAATAAGCAGCTCATTTTTATTTTGATTCACAAAGAATAGGTATAGGCTACAGTAAAATATGATTAATATACCATTAAATGATTGTAAAAAATGATTAGAAGATTATCCCACATATATAAAGCATATAACTTAACACCCTACAGTAGAAGTTCATCTAATCTACTTGATACTATTTAAGATTAAATAATGAGTAACTAAGTAAAAAAATAATTTTTAATGATTAGAAAATGTGTGAAAATTAAAAACAAGTAATAAATTATCAGGAATAGATTGTATCTATTTTTGTGGTGATATATATCTGTAAAATTTTATTATATCAATGGTAATTTAAATACTTCTACTACTAACAACTATCTGCAGTACCAAGGCACCTGATGCCAACACAGCTGCTCTTGCTCCTCCTCCATCCCAATCTCTTCAATGTCTCCCTCTTTACATACTCCCAGGAAATTCCTATTTCCTTCAAATCTTTCTTTATGACATCCTTCCTCCCCAGATGAGGACGACCTGCTTTCCGTTTAGCCCTAGACGGCTAACCGACAAGGACAATCTTCGGCAATCTCTCATCCTTCATCGACAGAACGTGCCCTAGCCATCTCAACCTTTCTTTTATTATAGCCCTTGAAAGCGGGATTGAACCACATTTTTCGTACAGCCTACGTTTGAAATATGGTCAGTAAGACGGGTACCATTACTGTAATACAGTAATATGGTAAAATCTGGTAATAAGTAACAAATTCAAAAATAATTTGGAAAAATGAGAATTTGTTCTATTATGTAGCTCGTACGTGCACAAATAAAAAATTCATGAATGAAATTAAGTAGGGCTCTTACACTTGTAATGGTGTCAAGCCTGGTTGGTCTGACCTTGACTCTGCTACATTCTGAGAAATCGGATCGTAGCCATAGTCTTGATAGACTGTTCCGTCATCATAATAATGTAGAATTCTATTCTGTCTTTCTCCTTCGGCTTTGGAATTTTTCTGTATATTGACTATTGCTTTGGCCACTGAGTTAGTTGTCAAACAGGCAAGCAGCAGATATTTTAGGGGCCCCGTGGAGAATTTTGGCATTGTCTCTGAAATGGAAATAGGGTTTAAGTACAAAAAAACATACCTGCAAGTCTCGCTAAGAATCCAGTTTATTTTGCATATACAATTTGGACTCAGGAAATCTCGGTTGTGATGTTAACAATTTGTCACCCAGAGTTTTCTGATACATGGTTACTTACAGAAACTACTAGATGACAAGCAAAATTCCTCTGTCGCCATATTACACATGTGACTTCAAGTCTTGGAATATCCTCCATAGGAATTTGAATGAAACGAAATATTTTTAATACGGTTCTATTTTCTTTCTTAAGACGAAAAACCTTGTGTCGGAAGAGAGTTAATTTTAACCACTATGAATTTGCTTACTAAGAATTTCTAGTAATTTTTAGCAATTTTAATGCAAGGAATAAATAGAAACATTAATAATACACAACATTTTTCCTTTTCTATTGCGAAAAAAATATACTCGACTTTTACTATAGGAAAGCAGTGACAAAACCAGTTCTTTTCTTCAAGTTCTTTTCCACTTTTAAATGCTAATTTAAAAGAATGAACTCTCTTGCGCTATATTTTCTAAGAACATTTGTAGCTATTTTCATCCACTAGAACCTTAAAAGTTGCTTGAACTATCCGTGATAATGCTATTCAAAATTGATGTTCTGCTTAGGCAAGTACCTAAAATATTATCCCAGTGAGGGAACAATTGGAGGCGGAGGGAGGTGTAATGTAAATAACAGTGGGAATCATAGATAAATGTAAATAACAGTGGGAATCATAGGCAGCGCAATAGCGCTGCCTAAGTAAATAACGATGTTGGCACAAATTATTATTTTTTTCTTCCTTTAGACCAGGACACTTCGTATCAAAGGAGTTGTCGTAGAAACTTCGAAAAGGGCTCATTCGATTGGAAATTGGAGTGGCTTGTGCCCTTTTTATAGCCGAAAGTGATTGGAAGGCAACTAACACTCCTTCCACGCCCACCATTTCCCCAAACACATCCAATCAAAATTTTGAGATAGCCATTTTGTTTAGCGTAGTTGATTTCCAGATAGAAAATATATTTTTGAGGAGGACCCTCACCCACAGCTCTAAGGGCAAGGGTTTTAAGTTATGCCCTGGGGGCATATAAGAACGATGTTGGCACAATGTTATTATTTATTATTTTATTCCTTTAGACCAGGGCACTTCGTATCGAAGAAGTTGTCGTAGAAACTTTGAAAGGGCTCATTCAATTGGAAATTGAAGCGGCTTGTGCCTTTTTAATAGAAGAAAAGTGATTTCAAAGCAACTAAAACCCCTTCCACGCCCACTATTTCCTGAAACACAACCTATCAAAATTTTGAGATTGCCATTTTGTTCAGTGTATTTGATTTCCAGATAGAAATTATGTTTTTGAGAAGGACACTCCCCCCACAGCCTTCAGGGCGAAGGTTGTAAGTTATGCCCTGGGGGTATATAAGGTTTATATAGAAAGTGTTGTCGTAGAAACTTCAAAAAGGGCTCATTCGATTGGAAATTGAAATGGCTAGTGTCATTTTTAATAGTCGAAAGTGATTGGAAGGCAGCTAACACCCCTTCCAAGCCCTCCATTTCCGCAAACACATCCAATAAAAATTTTGAGATAGTCTTTGTGTTTAGCGTAGCTGATTTCCAGATAGAAATTATGTTTTGAGGAGGACGCTACCCCACAGCCCTCAGGCAAAGGGTTGTAAGTTATGCCCTGGGGGCATATAAGGTTTTTATAGAAAGCTTTCTCGTAGAAACTTCAAAAAAGGCTGATTCGATTGGAAATTCAAAGGGCTAGTGCCCTTTTTAATAGTCGAAAGTGATTGGAGGGTAACTAAGCCTCCTCTCATACTCACCTTTTCCCCAAACACATCCAATCAAAATTTTGAGACAGCCATTTTGTTCAACGTAGTTGAAAGTTCTGGAAATTAGGTCTTTGAGGATGACAACCCCCCACAGCCCACAGGGCAAGGGTTGTAAGATATACCCTGGGGGCATATAAGGTTTTTATAGAAAGCATTGTTGTAGAAGCTTCAAAAAGGGTTCATTCGATTGGAAATTCAAATGGCTATTACCCTTTTTAATAGTCGAAAGTGATTGAAGGGCAACTAACCCCCCTCTCACGCCCACCATTTCCCCAAACACATTCAATCAAAGTTTAGAGATAGCCATTTTGTTCAGTGTAGTTGATTTTCAGACAGACATTATGTTTTTGAGGAGGGCATCCCCCCCCAGAGCTCATAGGGCAAGGGTTGTAAGTTATGCCCTGGGAGTATATAAGGTTCTTATAGAAATCTTTCTCGTAGAAACTTCAAAAAAGCTCATTCGATTGGAAATTCAAAATGCAAGTGCCCTTTTTAACAGTCGAAAGTGATTGGAGGGCAACTAAACCCCCTCTCAAGCCCACCTTTTTCCCCAAAAAATCCAATCAAAATTTTGAGATAGCCATTTTGTTCAACGTACTTGAAAGTTCTGGAAATTAGGTCTCTGCGGATGAAAACCCCCCATAGCCCTCAGGGAGAGGGTTGTAAGTTATGTCCTGGGGGCATATAAGGTTTTTATAGAAAGCGTTGTTGTAAAAACTTCAAAAAGGGCTCATTCAATTGGAAATTGAAATGGCTAGTGCCCTTTTTAAAAGTCAAAAGTGATTGGAAGGCGAATAACACCTCTTCTACACCCACCATTTCCCCAAGCACATCCAATCAAAATTTTGAGATAGCCATTTTGTTCCACGCAGTTGAAAGTTCTGGAAATAGTACCTTTGAGCAGGACACTCCCCCCACAGTCTTCAGGGCAAGGGTTACAAATTAAGTCCTGGCGGCATATAAGGTTTTTATAGAAATTCTTGTTGTAGAAACTTGAAAAAGGGCTCATTCAATTGGAAATTCAAAGAGCTAGTGCCCATTTTTTTAGTCGAAAGTGATTTGAGGGCAACTAGCCCCCCTCTCACGCCCACCTTTTCCCCAAACCCATGCAATCTAAGCTTGTTAGATAGCCATTTTATTCAACGTAGTTGAGAGTTATGGAAATTAGGTCTTTAAGGAAGAAAACCCCTCCCCCCACAGCCCTCAGGGCAAGGGTTGTAAGTTATGCCCTGGGGACATATAAGGTTTTTTTATAGAAAGCCACGTTGTAGAAACTTCAAAAAGGGCTCATTCAATTGGAACTTGAAAGGGTTAGTGCCCTTTTTAATTGTCGACAGTTATCGAAGGGCAACTAACTCCCCTCTCACGCCCACCATTTCCCCAAACACATCCAACCAAAAGTTTGAGATATCTATTTTGTTCAACGTAGTTGAAAGTTCTGGAAATTAGGTTTTTTAGGATGATACTCCCCTCAGAGCCCTTAGTGCAAGGGTTGTAAGTTATGCCCTGGGGGCATATAAGGTTTATATAGAATGTTGTTGCAGAAATTTCAAAAAGGGCTCAATTGATTGGAAATTGAAAGGGCTAGTGTCCTTTGTAATAGGCGAAAGTGAGTGGGAAGTAATTAACACCCCTCTCACGCCCAACATTTCCCCAAACACATCCAGTTAAAATTTAGAGATGGCCATTTTGTTCAACGTAGTTGAAAGTTCTGGAAATTATGTGTTTGAGGATGACAAACCCTCCAGAGCCCCCTGGGCAAAGGTTGTAAGCTATGCCCTTGGGGCATATAAGGGTTTTATAGATAGTGTTGTCCTTAAAACTTCAAAAGGGGCTCATTCAATTGGAAATAGAGAGGGCTAGTGGCCTTTTTAATAGTCGAAAGTGATTGGAGGGTAACTTTCCCCAAACACATCCAACCAAAAGTTTGAGATATCTATTTTGTTCAACTTAGTTGAAAGTTCTGGAAATTAGGCCTCTTAGGATGATAACCCCCACAGAGCCCTTAGTACAAGGGTTGTAAGTTATGCCCTGGGGGCATATAATGTTTATATAGAAAGTTGTTTTAGAAATTTCAAAAAGGGCTCATTTGATTGGAAATTGAAAGGGCTAGTGTCCTTTTTAATAGTCGAACGTGAGTGGAGAGTAATTAACACCCCTCTCACGCCCAACATTTCCCCAAACACATCCAATCAAAATTTTGATATAGCCATTTTATTTAACGTAGTTTTACGTTCTGGAAATTAGGTCTTTGAGAATAACAACCCTCCCCCCCCCCACAGTCCACAAGACAAGGGTTGTAAGTTATGCCCTGGAGGCATATAAGGTTGTGTATAGCCAGCGTTGTCGTAGAAACTTCAGAAAGGGCTCATTCGATTGGAAATTTAAATGGCTAGTTCCTTTTTAAATAGTTGAAAGTGATACTATCCCAACTGACACCCGTTTCACGCCCAGCATTTCCCCAAGCACATCCAATCAAAGTTTTGATATAGCCATTTTGTTTAACTTAGAAGGGATCGTCGTAGAAACTTAAATGGGGGCTCATTCGATTGGAAATCGAGAGTTCTAGTGCCCTTTTTAAGGGTCAAAAGTGATTGGAAAGCAACTGAAACCCTTTCCACGCCCACCAGATCCCCAAACACATCCAATCAAAACTTTGAGATAGCCATTTTGTTCAGCGTAGTTGATTTCCTGATAGAAATTATGGTTTTGAGGAGGACACACTCCCACAGCCTTCAGGGCAAGGGTTGCAAATTATGCCCTTGGGACGTATAAGGTTTTTATAGAAGGTGTAGTCTTAGAAACTTCAAAAATGGCTCATTCGATTGGAAATTCAAAGAGCAAGTGCCCTTTTTAATAGTCGAAAGTGATTGGAGGGCAACTGACCCCCCTCTCACGCCCACTTTTTCCCCAAACACATCGAATAAAAAGTTTTAAGTTCTGGAAATTAGGTCTCTGAGAATGACAACCTCCCCACAGCCCTCAAGGCAAGGGTTTTAAGTTTTGCCCTGGGGGCGTGTAAGGTTTTGTATCGACAGTCTTGTCGTAGAAACTTAAGAAAGGACGCATTCGATTGGAAATTTCAATGGCTAGTTCCTTTTTTAATAGTCGAAAATGATTCTAAGGCACCTGACACCCCTTCCAAGCCCACCATTTCCCCAAACACATCCAATCAAATTTTTGATATAGTCATTTTGTTCAACGTAGTTGAAACTTGTGTAAATTATATGTTTGAGCAGGACGTCCCCCCCCCCCCACAGTCTTCATGGGCAAGGGTAATAAATCATGCCCTGGGGGAATATAAGGTTCTTATGGAAGGATTGCTCATATAAATTTTAGAGAGGGCTCATTTGATTGGAAATTGAAAGTTCTAGCTCACTTTTAAGCGTCAAAAGATATTGGAGGGTAGCCAGATTCCCCCACCCCCCAAACCTCTTTTTCCCAAATACATCCAATAAAAATTTTAAGATAGCTATTTTGTTAAAAATAATACAAAGATCATATAAGAAAAATTCTGGTGTCGACACAATCACCCAGGGCTCGGGGGCAGGTGTTGTAAGTTGTACCCTGGGGGCATATATGGGTCTTATGGAAAGGATGCTTGCATTAAGTTCAAAGAAAGCTCATTTGATTGGAAATTAAAAGTTATAGTTCACTTTTTAAAAGTCAAAAGAAATTGGAGGGAACCTAGACACCCACCCCCGCCCCTTTCCCTCCCCTTTTTTCCTCAAACCCATCTGATAAGAACTTTGAGATAGCTTTTTTTAAATAGTTCAAAGACCATATAACAAAAACTCCAGGGTTGGCACAGCCCCCCAGGGCCCAAGGGCAGGTTTTGTAAGTTATGCCCTGAGGGAATATATGGTTCTTATTGAAGGTATGCTCGTAAAAACTTCAGAGATTGCTAATTTGATTGGAAATGGAAAGTTATAGTTTAGTTTTTTAGTGTCAAAAGAGATTTGAGGGCAACTAGCCCCCCCCCCCCACGCCTCATTATCCCCAAATGCATCGAAAAAAATTCGGAGATAGCAATTAAGTTAAAAATTGCTCAAAATTTAGATAACAAAAACTCAGGTGTCGTCACAACCACCCAGGGCCCGGGGGCAGGCGTTGTAAGTTATGCCCTTGGGCGTATATGGATCGTATGAAAGGGATGCTCGTATAAACTTCAGAGAGGGCTCATTTGATTAGAAATTGAAAGCTCGTGATTACTTTTTAATTGTCAAAAGAGATCCAAGGGTAGCTAGCCCCCCCCCACGCTTTGTTTTTCCAAACCCAACTGATGAAAATTTTGAGATAGATACCAAAAGGGCATGTATGGTTCTTATGAAAGGGATGCTCGTTTACACTTCATAGAGGGCTCATTTCATTGCAAATTGAAAGTTCTAGTTCCCTTTTCAGGCAACTAGCCCCCTTCCCCACGCTCTTTTCCCCAAAACCAATCCGCTACAAATTCTGAAATAGCCCACTTTTTTAAATTGTTCAAAATTAGATATCAAAGAACTCCTCCCCCCAGGGCCCGGGGGATAGGCCTTGTAAGTGTTGTCCTGGGGGCGTATATGGTTCTTATGAAAGGGATGCTCATATAAACGTGAGAGGGGGCTCATTTGATTGGAAAGGGAAAGCTGTAGTTTAATTTTTAAGAGTCAAAACATATCCGAGGGCAACTAGCCCCCCCCACCCACACCATTTTTCACCCAGCCCATCCGATATAATTTTTATAGTAGCCATTTCATTAAAAATAGTTCAAAGGTCAGATAAGAAAAATTCCTGTGTCGACGGAACCCGCCAGGGCCCGGAGGCAGGCGTTATGAGCAATGCTCTAGGTGCATATGAAGTTCTTATGGAAGGGATTAAATAGTTATCCTGGCCATATATAGTTCTTCGAAGAGGTCTCATTCTTGTTCACTTTTTAAGATTCAAAAGAGATCGGAGGGCAACTAGCACCCCCCCCCCCTCCTCCACACCATAAATGCATCAGATAAAAATTTTGAGATTGACATTTTGTTAAAAATAGTTCAAAGTTCAAATAATAAAAACTCCGGTGTCGACACAAACCCCCAGGGCCCTTGAGTAGGCGTTGTAAGTTATGCCCTGGAGAACATGTGGTTGTTATGGAAGGGATGCTCGTATAAACTTCCTAGAGGGCTCATTTGATTGGAAATTGAAAGTTGTAATTCACTTTTTAAGAGTCAAAGTAGATTGATGGGCAGCTAGCCTCCCCCCACGCTCCATTTATTTTTTTTCCCAGAGGCACTTCAGATAGAGGGGGTTGTCGTAAAACCTGCAAAGGGGGCTCATTCGATTGGAAATCGAGAGTTACAGTGCCCTTTATAAGAGTCAAAAGTGACCGGAGGGCAACTGCCCCCCCAAGCCGTTTTTCCCAAATATATCAGTAGAGATGACCCTATTGATACGAACAGGACCACGTGGTTTATGGTTTTCTCACTGAGAATGAAAAAACAGGAATTTTCTCACTTGAAAAAACAGGAATTTTCTCACTTTGATGGATGTTTTCTGGAACGGTTATGTGTGGTGGTCAATTTATTTGATGTTTTTCATGGATGTCAACAGCAATTCATGTCTGTTTTATGGTTTTTGTCAGTGAGAATGGAAAAACAGGAACTTTCTCACTTTGATGGATTATTGAGTCTAATGTGGAACCGGGTCAATGACACTTCCTTCAAGATCTTGTTGTTGTTTTGGTCATGTGTACGCAAGACCTAATGGAATCCAGGAAACAGTTAGATCCCGTGTTTCCTTCTCAGCCAATCAGCGAGTCGGATACATATCCTTTCTCAGCCAATCAGAGAGCTGTTTACATATGATTTTCCCCGTTACATAGCAATTCACCCTTGAGATTTCGTATATAACGGGCATGCAATGTGATTAAATTATCAGAAAGTATTTTGACATAGTTGATACTACAATGGATAAATTTGATGAATTAGAAGCCTTGACAGCCACAATTAGCAATGTAAGTTCTGATTTAATACATTTTTATTTTCAAAATAAAATTATTTTCCTTGGTCACCCTCTAGTATATTTAGGTAAGTACCCCCTCCCCCACAAACCTAACCACCATGCAATCTTTATACTCACTAGGAAACATAAAATATGTTCTTTTTATTACCTAAACCCCCTCAAACCCCCTCCCCCTCCACTGTTTTTACAAGTATAATTCTTGCCAATAGAAATATTTCTCTTTTTTCAATAAATTTATTCTTTCTGTAAGCCTATCAAAAAGTGACAATCAACTTCTGTCTATCCCATAGCTATTAATAAACCGTTTCCATTTAAGCCACCGCCGCTTACTTGACTTAAAAACATTTTTCCACGATGATTTAAACAGGTGACACCCCACAATTGCACTTCCTGCTTGTTAATCCTTTACGTTAGCGACTTAACCAAAAGGTTTCAACGATAAAAAGGATTTGTTTCCCTCTTTCTCAAATTAAAACGGTTTTAAGCAAAAAGAGATTGCTGTTTATTAAGCTTGTGGATTCGTAACCTGTATTTGCCGGAGAAGTGGTGAAATGGGATGATTTCCAAAAATAATTACTAACAATATATTTAGTACACTGATGAAAGGGGGGGGGTTTGACATGCCTAAATTCAATCGCCATTATTGTAAAATGAAAACAAAGATTTGCATGAAAAGTAAGGTTAGGTTGGGAAGTCTATGAATAAGCCTTTTTTAATTAATTAAAATAGCATTTGATTTCTGAGTTTAGTATATTTTTACTTTTTGCTTTACTGAAAATGCTGGCGTAGGGGGCCTT